>NC_029787.2:45124197-45127171 GCF_000816755.2 Arachis ipaensis | reverse complement strand
TAATATTCTAATGGTTAAATTATTCTATTAGTTTCTATAAATTTTTTAAATTTATGATTAAATTTTTATATTTTAAAAATTTATAATAAAGTTTTTACGTTAATTTTAAATTTATAATTAGATTCTTATTAACCATGAATATTACAAAAATATTTTAAAATGTGTTTTTACCATTACAAGAACTTTGGCATATTAGATAGCTCAAGCTTATAGATTTCATGAAGATTTCCATACTAGTAAGAATAGAGAGTAATAATGTACAATAGTAGTGTGCAAAACTACATTGCTGTCTTTTTTGATTAGTTATTAGTGTCTTTCTTGATAAGTCTTAAGCTTCAATAGTCACTAACCGTGTATATATAGAACAAACTTGGCTTAGTAAAGGTGTATAATTCTGAAATGAAATGATGCTTGATTACTCTCATTACAAGTCTTTGTCTCTGTTTTAATTTTTTCTTTATGTTTAAACCTATCACTACTCTTTCTCATAGAGCTGAGCTTACTGTTCTTTCTTACCTTCTCTGAATCTTTTATGGTATCGAGAGCCTATTACTTAGTTTCAGCTCCACAATGAAAATCATGCATCCTTTCTGATTCAACAAAGAAGACCTTTTCTCCAATTGCTGAAAAACTAAATGAAGATAACTACTCTACATGGAGGTACCTTGCAATTCTCACTATTGAGATTCTTGGTCTTGAAAGTCATCTTGACCCCTCCAAGAATCCTGAGCAGCTTACAACTTATGCTACCAAGAAAACGGTTACAGAATCCGAAGAATACAAAACCTGGCGTCAGAGAGATAGAACCCTCACAACATGGCTCGTTGCTTCCATGACTAATTGCTTCAAGAACAAAGTGATTCACCTCTCAAGATTTTCTTAAGTATGCACAAAGATTGATGATTACTTTCAGGCAGCCTCCTCTTCTCGTGTAAGAAAATAGCTCCCGCTATTGATGAATTGTCCAAAATTAAAAGAATTGTTGACTCTCTATTTGCGGTGGGATATGAAGTTCCAGAAGATGATCATCTTCAGGATATTATTGAGGGTCTTTCTGAAGAATATACAGTGTATATTTCTTCCCATGAAAAAATGCTTGAACGCTTCAAGAAACCAACCTTTGGCCTGCCTGTATCCCATTATGTGCAGAATCCTTCTCAGAATTTTGATCCCAACAAAGGTAATGCTTTTAGAAGAGGACGTGGAGGTAGAAATAGTAGAGGAGAAGGCAGATTTGGATACAATAACAATAACACAAGAATGCAGTGTCAATTGTGTGGAAGGATGGGTCATGTGGTATAGGACTGCTATCATAGGTTTGACCAGTCTTTCAACCCTAATTCTGGAAACTCTACCTCATCTTCTCAGCCTCCCTACCTTAATGCTCAACCTCCACTACACCCTTCAAGTTTCCATCAATCAACTGCATATCTCACAAGCTCTTCCTCCTCCATAAGTGATGCTGCCTGGCTTGCAGATTCTGGTGCGAGCCATCACTTGATCCCAAATCCATCCAATTTGCTAACTTCCACTACGAGCAATGGTGTGGAATTTTTCAATCCAAAAACTAACCGGCAAGTGCACTGGGTCGTATCAAGTAATACCTCAGGTGAGTGAGGGTCGATCCCACGAGAATTGATGGACTGAGCAACAATGGTCGAATGAATCACTTAGTTGGACAAGCAAAAAGTTGTGTTTTGAGGATTGTAAAACGCATTAAATAGTAAATTCAGAGAATTTGAGAGAAAACAATAAAAGTGGTGTGAAATATATGAGAGAAAATAGTTAAGGCTTCGGAGTTGTTTATTCATCCAGATTAAGTTTACTTACTAACTATTTTAATCATGCAAGATTTATTTCATGGCAAACTGTAATTGACTAAACCCTAATGTCTTAGTGATTTAGCCTCCTCTAACCCAAATCAATCGCCAATGTCTTGGTCACTTAATGTAGGCTAGAAGGTTAAGATCAATTCTAGTTTATGGCCACAAAAACTCTAATTACCCAAAGCTAAGAGGATTATATGTGACGTATCCCGATTAGTTCAAGTAATTAGCAATTTAGGAGGAATTTGCTTTCAAGAGGTTGTTCAAGCGAGATAACTCTTTCAAGAATCACAAGAACACATATAGAATAAGGGTTATTGATGAACGGATTTTAGCTAGTAAAGAATTCACAATAAATTCCCGTTGCAAGTATAGTTTCTAAACCAACAAAGAATCCTTTCATACAAAAATTTGGTTGTCACTAAAACAAACCCAATAAAATTAAACCGAAGTATTTAAACCTCGGGTCGTTGATAAACCCCACTTGTAGGGTTTATCTTGTATTGATTTTTGGGGATTTTATCAACTTTTACCCACATTTATTCAATGAAATAGCATGGTTTTATAACTTCTCCCTTAATTGTGCTTAAGAGTGAAAACATGCTTTTTAGGACTTAAAATAGCTAAATTTAATTCACCTTGATTCTATTAGATGCCTTGATATGTTTGTTAAGTGATTTCAGATTTAGGAGGCAAAGATTGGATTAAGGGAATGAAGAAAAAGCATGTAAAGTTTGAGAACTCATGAAGAAATGATGGAACCAAAAAGCTGTCAAGCCTGACCTCTTCGCACTTAATTGACCATAACTTGAGCTACAGAGATCCAAATGATGCGGTTCCAGTTGGGTTGGAAAGCTAATATCTGGGGCTTCGAAAAGATATAAGATTTGCTATAGTTGCATCGCACATAGGGGCGCGCACGCGCACGGTACGCGGACTTAGGGGTTTGTACTTGTGACAAACAAATTTTTGCATGAAAGGATTATTGTTGGTTTAGAGACTATACTTTAACGAGATTTCATTTGTGAAATTCTAAACCGTCAAAAATCCGTTCATCAAAATGGCGCCGTTGCCGGGGACTTGTAATGGTGTTATGTTATTGGTTATTGTACATATGTGAATAGTGTAAATAGTTTGTCTTTTGCTTG
>NC_029787.2:45101470-45124125 GCF_000816755.2 Arachis ipaensis | reverse complement strand
AATTCGGTGGAGAAAGAGGAGTCAAATTTTGTATTGGAGCAACTAAAGGAACCTATAATCATTGAAGAAAAGGAAGAAGTGGTTGAAAATTTAGGAGATGTTGAGAGTCCAAGGGAATGTAGTCTCATGGAGCACTCTTCCAAGGAGCTTGATATTGAAGTTGAGGAGGGTGCGCAACCTCCAAGGCATATCATCGTTGGAGACTTGGAAGAGGCTTATCAAGAGATGGATTCAATCATGGATGAATTTCTCTCTACAATGGAATCCTCTCCCATCGAACATGGAGTTGAAAGTATAAAAGAGTGTGCACAACCTCCCATACCCTTGGTGAGCAATGAGAAAGAGAGCTACCAAGAGGAAAACGTTGGCATGGTGTATATCGAAATTGGAGAATATGAAGAGGTTGACCAAGAAATAGATTTATTCATCAATGAATTTCTATCCAAAATTGAACCACCTCCCATTAGGCAAGAAATCAAAGTTTTTGAAGACAACACCAAGCTATGTGATAAAAGGGGAAAGGTTGAAATCAAGGAAGCTCGCAAAGAGGTGGAAATACATAAAGAAGAGCACAAGGAAGTAGACCTTGCATTATCTAAGTGTGGGGAGGTCTCCCTTCCCGAGTCACCATCCAACACAACATTCAAGTGGGTAAAATTCTTATCCATAAGCTTTAGTTTCTCGCTTGAATATGGTTTGATTGAAACAGATGGACAACTTAGAGCTCTTTGTGGAATTAAAAGCAAGAATGAGTTGTGTAGTGGTTGCGAGTTGGGAATTAGGCTCATTAAGGTCAAAGCTTCAAGGTATAGGAACAATGATTGGAAGAATACCACTTTGCATGGGTCTCGACGGAAGGCTAGGTGTGCTAAAGAGAATTCTATATGTCAACCACCCGGAAAGAAAAAGTATGAAGATCAAATTGAAGACGGGTGCGAAGATAAGATATGGGACCCCGGCTCGCTGAATGAAGACCAACTATGGGGACTCATATCTTGGGTTGAACTTTGCCCAAGCTTGGTGAAGACGGTTGGATATTCTGTCAACCAATTGAGAGGCAAAGATCCTTGGAGATTCAAGGATGAGTACAAACATAAGCCACCATGACAATGAACCCCTCAAAATGTCCAACTTAAGGACTTAAACTAAAAGTACTAGGTGGGAGACACCCCACCATGGTAACCTCTTTCCATTCTCTTTTGGTTTTGTATAATAAGTGATTTGAGTTGCCATTGTAGGTAGATTTTCATTTCATATTGATTTGTTTGTAAGGATTGGTTGTTAGTATGTTGTATTCATTAGTAGTAGATGAATAAATCCTAAAATCAAATTACATTTTTGTGAATTGTTTGATATTTGATTGAATAAAGAAGAGTTTTGGACATTATAGAGAGCTCTTGGGCATTTTTTCTGCTTTTTGGGCAAAAAAAAAAAAAAAACGGCCATCGGCGCGCTAGCACGCTGTGCGCGCACGCGCACATTGCACTTCCGCAACTTCTGGTACAAAAAACCAGAGAGTTGTGCGCGCGCGCGCGGATCGTCCCTGCTGCATTTACGCGTGAGCGCGCTGTGGCGGATTTGCACCCTACTTTTCTCCTTCCTCCTTTCTCCTTCTTTCCTCTTCTCTTCTTCTTTCTTTCTCATTTTTTTTTCTTCTTCCTCTCTTGAAAGATTTTTTTTCTTTTCTCTTTTAATATAAATAAAAAAAAAAGAAAAATTTTTTTTAATAATAAAAAAATATAATAATAAATAAATAAATAAATAAATAAAATACTAAAAAAAATTTTTTTTTCTTCCATTTTCTTTTGTCTATTACATTTGCATTCTTTTATTCTTTGAATTTTAATTCTATTTGTTCTCATTTTATTTTCTAAATTTCTCATTTTAATAATGGTGTTGAATTCTCTCACTAAATTGTTGAGAATTTCTTGCATTTGTTTTGGTACTTCATGACTTGTTACATTAATTGTAATATTTGTCAACACACAAGATTAGTGCTTTAGCCCTTCCTAATTCATTACCTTTTGTTTTTTTTCTTGTACCGCTTCATCATTGAGTTAGGATAAGAATCAAATGCTTTCATGCGTATCACTAATCTTGTTTGTGTCAATTCTTATTTGATCTTGATGCTCAATATACTCTCCATGCCTTAACTTTACTCTTGCATCAAGTATCAGTTGATATGCCTTTTGCTTATATTAATTTCTCACTCACATGTTGTAGCTACCATGTAGTAGAGAATCATACTCTTATTTGGCATTAGCCCCCGCCTATGTTCTATTTACTTTGATATCTTTGTTGTAGGGTTAATTTTCTTTCTTTTTCTCTCCTTTTAGGCTGGCCACCAAGAAAGGAGGAAACGGAAAAGCTTTTAAATGGGACAACGAACAAGTCATCCGCACAACCTTTCGAAGAAGCTCATCAATTGTAGCAACCCATCCACCTTGCTCTCCTTTGCATGCACCGAGGGCGGTGCAATCTTCAAGTGTGGGGAGGTCATTCGACCGATCTCCATGGGTAACAATTTCCTTTCCAACACCAAATTTTTTTTTATTTTTCTTTGTTAGAGTAGCTATTGCATTGCATGATAGGTTGCATGTTAGTTAGAATTTGTACATATTCTTACCACTTCTTTCATATTAGGACTATTTGGTTATGGTGATGATTTCTTTTCCAAAAAAAAAAAAATTAGGGCACCCTACCAATTTGAAAATTTTTGTTGAAAATGAATGTCCTTTATTTGGATCTTTGATTGGCTTAGGCTAGTGAGTGTGAGTGTCATCCAAGAGTGGGAAAACTTTGGGATATTGGTTGGGATAAAAGGGTATTTGTGTTTTGTATTTTTATATTGGGAAATTGGTACATACTCATGTATTGATTAAATGTATAGACCTTATGCATTGATGTTCTTGTGTATAGTTTGAAAGAAAAAGAAAAAAATGAAAAGAAAAAGAAATAAAAGTGAAAAAGAAAAAAAGAAAAGAAAAGAAAAAAAATATATATAGAAAAAGAAAGAAAAAAAAAAGAAGAGCAATAAAGGACAAAATGCCCCAAAATGAAGCTCAATAAGAATCAATATGCATAAGTGTTGTGAAATGAAAAGAAAATGCATGAGTATGTGAAAAAGTGAGGAAGGGGTAGTTAGATTAGTACTTAATTGTATAGGTCATTATATAGGTTAGGTGGGAAAGTTTAAGTTAATCAAAGATTCAAATCCTAAGTCCACTAGCCATATATGATCCTACCTTGACCCTAGCCCCATTACAACCTAAAGAAAAGACCTCATGATACATGTATGCATGCATTGAATAATTGTTGATTGTTAGAAGAAAAACAAATCTTGGAAAGCATGATTAGGGGAGAATTGAGAGAATCAACCCCAAAAACCGAGCGACTAGAGTGCAAACACTTCCGGCGAGGGTTCGATGCTCAATTCCTTGATTCCCGGCTTTCATGAGCGTTCTTCTCGCAAGTCTACTTGAACTTCATTTTGATATTCGAATTGGTAGGATTCATGAATCGTTATATGATCTTGGCCCTACTTGTGCACGTATGACTTGGAGGATTGATTTATTTTTAACCAAGTAGGTAAAACTATTTTGCATTTAGTTGCATATAGTTTAGGTTGCATGTAGTTTATTTACATGGAATAAATGTTGATACCCTTTGTTTCTCTCTTGGCTTAAGCATGAGGACATGCTTGGATTAAGTGTGGGGAGGTTGATAAACCCCATTTGTAGGGTTTATCTTGTATTGATTTTTGGAGATTTTATCAACTTTTACCCACATTTATTCAATGAAATAGCATGGTTTTATAACTTCTCCCTTAATTGTGCTTAAGAGTGAAAACATGCTTTTTAGGACTTAAAATAGCTAAATTTAATTCACCTTGATTCTATTAGATGCCTTGATATGTTTGTTAAGTGATTTCAGATTTAGGAGGCAAAGATTGGATTAAGGGAATGAAGAAAAAGCATGTAAAGTTTGAGAACTCATGAAGAAATAATGGAACCAAAAAGCTGTCAAGCCTGACCTCTTCGCACTTAATTGACCATAACTTGAGCTACAGAGGTCCAAATGATGCGGTTTCAGTTGAATTGGAAAGCTAACATCAGGGGCTTCGAAACGATATAAGATTTGCCATAGTTGCATTGCGCATAAAATACTTCGGTTTATAGATTTTAGGGGTTTGTACTTGTGACAAACAAATTTTTGCATGAAAGGATTATTGTTGGTTTAGAGACTATACTTCAACGAGATTTTATTTGTGAAATTCTAAAGCGTCAAAAATCCGTTCATCAGTCGTCTCTCAAGAAATTGCAGGGAGGTGTGTTACTTATAATTGGTTATGAGATTGTATCTTTTTGGGTTTTTTTTTGAATATTGAACAAGGAATTTAAATGACAAAGAAATAAAATAACAATTAAGAAAAGTCCTAGCAAGGATTGATAATTGGAAGTCCTATCCTAACTATCCTTATCAATTGTGATGAGAATTGTCCATTGCTCCCACTTAGTTAACCTCTAACTATGAAGGAATGTCAAGTGGATGAATCAATTTGATTCCTCAAATACTAGTCAACTCCTAAGGAAAGACTAGCTTTAGAGGGATCCAAATCAACTAGCAACTTCTCAATTATCAATCAACAAAGGAGTTTGATAACTCAAGAGTCTCCAATTACTCAATCTAAGCTAAGAACCTAAAAATCTAACTTAAAACCCAACCAAGCATTTTATCAAACACTTGGTAGGCACAACATAAAAACATAGAAAACTAACAAGGAATATAAGATCTAAACAACCAATTGCAAACATCAATGACTAACAAATAATAGAAGAAGCAATAAATATGAAATACCTCAACTTGCATTGATGAGAAAATCAAATCTAACATGAAGAATTCATAAACTAAATTGGCAACATCAAGTAATCAATAAGGAAAATAAATAAACTAGAAAGCTTGAAATTAAAAAGTAGAAGAGAAACTAAATTGAAATAGAGTAGAAATCTAAAATTGAAAATAGTTAAACCTAAGAATCCTAAAACCTAGAAAGAGGAGAGAGCCTCTCTCTCTCTAGAAAACTACATCTCAAACCTAAAATTATGTGAATGAATGTTGAATGAATGAATGAATGATTCTTCCACTCTGTAGCCTCTAATCTGTATTTTCTGGGCCGAAAATTGGGTCCAAAACCAGCCCAAAATCGCCCCCAGTATTTTCTGCGATTTCTGCACGTGGCGCATGTCACGCGTACGCATCGCTGAACTTTCGCAAGGTCACGTGTATGCGTCATGCACGCGTGCGCATTTCCTAACTGCATGGAAACTATGAAAAATTGTATATCATTTTGAAGCCCCAGATGTTAGCTTTCCAACGCAACTGGAACCGCCTCATTTGGACCTCTGTAGCTCAAGTTATGGTCGATTTAGTACGAAGAGGTCAGAGTTGACAGCTTAGCAATTTCTTCAATTTCTTGTATTCCTTCCAGTTTTGCATGCTTTCTTTCCATCTTCTAAGTCATTCCTGTCCTATAAACCCTGAAATCACTTAACACACATATCAAGGCATCGAATGGTAATAAGAGAGGATTAACATAGCAAATTTAAGGCCAAAGAAGCATGTTTTCAATCATAGCACAGAATTAGGAAGGAAAATGTAAAACATGCGAATTATATGAATAAGTGTGAGTTTAGTGGATAAAATTCACTCAATTAAGCAAAAAATGTACCACGAAATAGTGGTGCATCAAATCTCCCCACACTTAAAACATTAGCATGTCCTCATGCTAAGCTCAAGAGAAGCTATAAAGGAGTGAAGAAGAATGGTAAAACTTATGAAATGCAACCTATTTATATGAATGCAACTAAATGCAAAAATACTTCCACCTACTTAGTTAAAAGTAAACAAATTCTCCAAGACAAACATAAATCATATTCCACTAATTCAAATCACACAATAAGAGACAAGTAAACTTGTAAGAAGATAGCTCATGAAAGCCGGGAACACAGAATCAAGCATTGAACCCTCACTGGAAGTGTATATGCACTCTAATCGCTCAAGTGTCTAGGGTCAGTTCAATCTAATCTCCTCTAGTCATGCTTTCTAAAACTTTGTTCTTCATCTAACCAATCAACAAATATTTAATGTACAAATGCAAACATCATGAGGGCTTTTTAAGGTTGTAATGGGGCTAAGGTAAGGGTGAGGATACATGTATGGCCAAGTGAGTTATACTTTGAATCATTGACTAACCTAAATTCTCACACACATACTCTATATAATTCTAAAATCATGCCTAGCTACCCAAAATCTCACTTTTGTATATCTCACATACTCATGCATCAATTTTTAATTCCATAACATGTGCATTGATCTTTTTATTGAACTTAGTATTGGGGTGATTTTATCCCCTATTCATTTATTTCTTTTATTTTTTTTATTTATCATAAATGAAAACATAATATATCAATGCATATGGTTTTTCTGATTTCACATGAGTAAGCACCCAAATTTCTAATAGTTGTCAGTAAAAACACAACACATTCTCATCAACTCAAGTTTCGACATTTCTCCACACTTAGTTGACACACACTATCTTAAGCTAACCACAGATTCAAATTGGATAATTAATTATTTTTCCGCTTAAGGCTAGTGATGTGGTAATATAAAGAACAAATGGGGATTAAAAAGGCTCAAAGTGGCAAACAAAGGTAAATGAAATGGTGGGCTATTTGGGATAAGTGAGTTAATAACAAATGATGGCCTCAATCATATGTATGCATGAATATACACTAAATAATGGACATATAGAACGGAACAAACCATAGATTGCAATCATAGAGAAGAAAACACACAAGAATAAAAATCATGGTTAAATAATGTAACCATATAATTAAGCTCAAAATCTCACAGGTTGTGCGTTCTTAGTTATAAACCATGTTCTAAATTACAATCTTCAAATAAGTTTAACAAAAAAAATTTTAATTTAAATTAGTGAAATGCTATAAAAATGGTCTTGAAAAAGAACTTATCACTCCAACTAAGTAATGGTAGAAGAACATGCACAAAATCAAACATGCAATCAAACATGCAAATGCAACAATAAACTAACAAAAAAAATAAAACATTAGTGTTGAGAAGAAAATAACTAACCCACGAAAGTTGGTATCGACCTCCCCACACTTAAATTATTGGTTGTTAACAAAACAATCACAAAAAAAATCTATTTGATTTATTGGCCGTTCACAAAAAAAAATCTATTTGGTGCAAAATTACTAGAAGATAATTTTGTTAGCTACTTAATAATCCAATGGCATTTTTTGTGGTTTGCTCCATCTTAATTTTCAGAAGGGTAAGTGTAACAAACTAATAATTGGATTTGACTCTAAAACTATGAAGTCTTAATATTTGTTTTGCAGGTGATTAACACAACATCCGCAGTAGCACTTTGGAAAAATTCTGAGATTGAATTTCCAGGTTCAAATCCTGGCTGCGGAAATATTTTTTCTTCTTCAATTTTTTGGCCTTTTCATAAATAAACATGTGTTACAAGTTACAACAAGTACAATGACGAATAAAATTCAGAAGTGACTTGGCTCAAGGAATTACTTGCTGATGACGTCACCAACCAATTAACATGAGCTAACTTCTTGTGTGGTGTGCCAACACCAATGTGTCGCCATGGGAAACATATGCCACTGTTGGGTATTGAGGGAGTGATTAGTCCTTCCACTGCCCAAGGGAGGACCTCCAACATCACAGGATACATATATACCAATGATTGTTCAACTTCTTCACTACAAAGAAAACTATTTGAAATTCGGAATATATAGGGCATCACATACATCAAAAAGTAATTTGGCTATAAAGAGGCATTTAATATCAATATGGTGACAACCAAGTTTTTAAACAACAATCACTTTTTTTTTTTTGGACAAGTGTTTAAACAACAATCTAACGTTGTAAAAGAATATATACTTCTTTTGAAAGAGATCCAACCTTATTCTTTTTATGTCTAACACACTAACCTATTTTTGAATTCTTAATTTCTCAGTTAAGACTTAAGAGACCGAATAATGAACCAGTCACATTCGCGTGATTTTTTTTGTTTTATTAAAAGATTTTCATCATCATTGAGGAAGAAAATGAAATCCAAGGCCTCTCAAAGCTTGAGATTATGTTTGAAAAATGTAAGGAGGTGGAATAGAGATTAGAGAACTCCCTCAAAAACATGGAAGTGCTGGGAGAATAATTGTTGAATGCAAAGAAGGAGGAAATGGAAAAACAAGAACACAAGGTCCCTCTGTCAAGTGAAATTGCAAAAAAGGAAGAGGTGGTGAAAATATTTAAACCTGAAACTGCACTTGAGATGACAAAAGAACCTGAACACTCACAACTTCCTCAAACTCCCTTGAACTAAAAAGTATCAACAACTGAGTCTGTGGTTAAAAGATATGAAGAGGAGATGAAGAGATGTTGGGAAGATCAACAAACCTCCTCCATGAAAGAGCTATTAAGTCAAATGTTGAGTGCAAAGAAAGGAGTGGAGGAGCAAGAAAGTGAGGAAGACACTCAAGAGAAGTCACAATCAATTGAAGCAGAAAAGTGCATAGGGAAAGGGCTCATTGACCACCAATTCAGAAAGGTCTGGATGAAGATAAAACTCCAATAATCACACAGCAACCAAGTCTTGAATCCAAAGAAGTGAAGGCAACTAGCAAGAGCACCAATTCTGTCCCTAATCCAGCAAGCAAGATCAATCAAGCCATTTGCAAAAAGAAGCTTGCTGAGAAAAGGCCAAGACAAGGGACAGTAACTGAATCTTCTCCCCCCTTAAGGTCATTCCTCTTAACAAACTGGAAGAAGAGGAAGAAAGTGAACAATATGTCAACCGTAGGTGACACTTCTCTTCTTTGCTTTGTTTTCTTTCTTTGCTTTGTTTAAATTCAATAAATTGGCATATGGTTACATTCTAAGTTTGGTGTTGCCTTGCAACAAATTGTTTTCAATCTTTTTGGATGATTGCATCAAATCAAAAATGAAAGTGTCACACTAAGATTCTAAGTTTGGTGTGCCACTTATTTTCTATGCAATTTATTCAAGCAACACTACTTGTCTGCATAATCATAATGCCTCTGCAATTTTATTTTTCTTTTTTGATTTGACACTTTTTCATTCTACTTGCTTTAGTCATTTTTCTGTTTTTAAATGCTTTCATTTAGTTTGCTGCTTAACTGTTTTTGTTAATACCTCACCAAGAAATCCTTATTCATGGCAGATGCTTCACTTGGTGATTGTAGTTAACATATAACAGTTTCAATTGCTTAGTTATTCAAATAAATTGACATATGATTGCATTCTAAGTTTGGTGTTGCTATGCAACAAAATTTGGTTCCAATCCTTACTAGATACTTGCATCAATTCCAAGTGAAAGTGTCACACTAAGTTTGGTGTGCCACTCATCTTTTATGCCACGTATCATGTACACCTTCTTATGTTTGCAATCATTCTAATTATTTTTTGAGGATGAGCAAGCATTCTGAGTTTGGCAAGGGAAAGAGGAAGAATAGAGGAAAAAGGACAACACTAATGAAGATGAACTACAAAGTTGTAGAGTTCCTTTTCTTCTCATTTGTTTCCAGCACTTAAATTGTATGATTGTCTTCATCTTCTCTGTTTACATGTGTCTATGAATAAAACATAGCTTGAATTTTGATTTATAATATCTTGCTGTGCCATTATAACTACCAACTTGAGTTTTGTAAAGTTCGAAACAATAAAGTATCATGATCATAAACAAACAAGGAATTAAAGAAGAGATTAGCATGTGCATATAAGTTTTGGAAAGCTAGTATGATTAATTGTTGCTCAATTGCATTGGATTTTATTTAATTGAAGTTTTCATCTAGGACATTTTGTGAAATCTTTTGAAATCATGAAAACCTTGAAGAAGCAATTGCAAATTAAGGCAAGAAAAGCAAAAGGGAAAGAATGAGAAAGCTGAAGGCTCTGAGTACTAATGACAATTAATTTGTTAAGTACTTGTGGTGTTTATGTATCAAGCAAAAAGCTTGAAAACAAAACACTTAGAGTCAAGGCTAGGCTCAAGTGCAAATGCACTCCCTCAAAGCTCAAGGCTCTGAGCATCAATGATTAGGGAGTCAAGAAAAGAAACAAATGAGCTTAATGAAGTCCTCTAATTAAATGCATGTGGTGCTTATGTATCAAGTGGTGTAATACTTGAAAACAAAGCATTTAGAGTCGTAGCTTTGTTATCAACTCATGGGGAAAAGCACCCAAAAGGAGAAGCTAATAAGAAAATCAAAATCTTGTTTCAAGGAAAATATATAAAGAAAAGATTTCATAAATTGAGCTAGATAGAAGCATCAATCATTTACATTTCTTTTGTGATTGTAGCTTGCATTGAAAACTAGCTTACCATGAACATTAACTTGCTATTCTTCTTACCTTGGATTGTCAATCTTTATTGCATGATTCTTTTCTTACTTGGGGACAAGCAAGGTTTAAGTTTGGTGTTGTGATGACATGTCACCATGTCATGTTTTTCTATGCTTTTTCACATAAGAAATTGATGATTTGTGCTTAAATATTGAATGCTTTTGTGCTTAAATATTATATTTCTTTGATCTTTTGATTTGATAAATTTTGTAGAAAATAATAAGAAAAAGAAGCACAAAGCACAAAATAAACTAAAAAGGAGAAAAAAAGAGTTTTGGGGCACACTTTGAAGTTGGAGCACACTTTGGAGCCTTAGGCCACGCTTTTAAAAGCGTGGTCCATGACCAAATCAAGGAAATTTGACAATAGCACTCACAAAGCTCGGTTAACTAAGTTAACCTAGCTTTATCGTGAATGAAATTTGGCTTGGAAGCAAGAATTTTCGCTAAGTTAAACTTGGGCACTCACAGCATGACCATGCCTCCTTCAAAGGGCCATAACTTGAGCTACAGATGTCCAATTGATGTGCTTTCAGTTGAGTTGGAAAGCTGATATTCAGAGCTTTCCAACAATATATAATAGTCCATATTTGGAATGAAATTGAGGCACAAGTGAAAGGCATCTTTAAGGACAAAAAACAAGCAAAAATAAACCAAAGTGGCTTCACCAAGGCTCGAAGGGGGAGACATAAGGAAAGAAAAAATTGGAAGGCCAAGGCCCATGAAAGCTCAGTTCACTTTCCCAACTAAGCTTTGTCATGCTCTCCCACTCAAGAAAATGCAAGAAAAAGTCTCACAAAAGTGCTTCCACCATGGCTCGAACAAGGGAGCTTACACTCAAGCCAAAGGCGCTACCAAGGCACACAAAGGAAAGCTCAGTTCACTTTCCTAACCGAGCACTACTCCCCCATGCACTCCAACAATGTGACACGGGCAAGGATCAAAGGGGGCAGCAACAAGGAAGGCTTGGTGTGCACAAATTGGCACGCCCAAGCAAATGGAGAGCTCAGTTCACTTCTTCAACCGAGCATGATACTGGGAGTAGCACCCATGGTCCAAAATTCAATTAAAAATCAAATTGGATTCAATTCTTCACCAATTGAACCAAGGCCAAATGGACCCATCTCTTTTCAAATCCAAAGCAAGCCAAGCCCACATCATTACTCAAAGGAACAAGAACAAGTTAGAATAGAAATTTCATTTAATTGTAATTTGTTTTCAATTTCATTTTCATTTTGTAAAGCCTATATAAGGCATCATTTTCATCTTTGTTGAGAGTCTGGCTCCAATAGGGAGCAAGTAGAATAGATAGCTCTCTTTAAATTTTTTTGAGTCTTGGATTGAGGATTGAAGAAATTCTGTTTCATTCTTGATCTAAGATCTCTCTTTGTTTACTTTCTGCATAATTTCAAGGAATTGTGATTTGGATCTAAGTTTTCTTCACTGCTTTCATCTTCTTTTCTTCTACAAATTGTTTACTCTTGGATCAAGGAAGGAATTGAGATCTTGACCTATTTCTAGTCTCATTGATTCCCTGAGATCTTCACTTGTCCTTTTAGATTTCACAATTAAGTTGAGTTTTCTTGCTGTTTTGCTTCTTCAAGCAATTTTTCTTTTCTGTTTGAGATCTGTTGCATCCCATTTCATATTCTAGCTCTCTGATTGATTGCACTTTACACTTTCTTGTTGAATTTTAATTCCCAGCACCCAATTCAATTTACTTTCAAGCAATTTAATTCTTCTGCACTAGTTTGGCATTTTACATTTCTGTTCATGATCTGATTTACTTTTTCTGCAAGTTTAATTCTTTGCAGTTGTTCTAAGCTTTGATCTATTGCTTTCTTTAATTTTCAGCATCCAGCCCCCTTTACTTTTAATGCAATTTACATTTCTTGTCATTTAAGATTTTGTCAATTTATATTTCTTGCTCTTTAAGCTTCTGTCCAATTTTACTTTCTACACTTTATAATTCCTGCAATTTATTTTCTGTTGATCAACTTCACACAATTCACTTCAATGTTAGCTTGACTAAACTAATCACCCACTAAAGCTTCTTGATCCATCAATCCCTATGGGATCGACCTCACTCTAAGTGATTTATTACTACTTGATGCGACCCAGTACACTTGCCGGTGAGTTTAGGTGTTGGAATTTCGGTTCCAACTCATCAATGGTAACTTAGGTGAACTTGAGTTGCTAATGTCCAAGTCTTGATAATTGGTGTCCACTAACTCTAGCTTCCACTAAGTTAATTAGTGAGTGGCTAGGACTTATGGATTAGGATTGGTGTAGCTCATTTGACTTTCCTTCACTTGTTAGAGGATGACTTAATGAGATTGATCCTTACAATTATCATGTTCTGGTTAGTAACAAGGATAAAGATCCTTAACTATCAACCGTTGCCAAGACCTTTTACTATTAGAGTTTTATTTACTTTCTTGTCATTTACCTTCTTGTCTCTTATTCAAAACCCCAAAGTCCCATAACCAATAACAAGAACACTTCCTTGCAATTCCTTTGAGAGACGGCCCGAGGTTTGAATACTTCGGTTTTTATTTTTATTGGGGTTTGTACTTGTGACAAACAAATTTTTGATTGAGGAATTATTTGTTGGTTTAGAACTATACTTGCAACGAAAATTTATTTGTGAAATTCTTTACTGACATACAAAAATCCGTTTATCAAAATGGCGCCGTTGCCAGGAAATTGCAATTGTGTGCCTTGTTATTGGTTATTGTATATATGTGAATATTGTGAATATGTTTGCCTTTTGTCTCTTTGTTAGTCTTTGCTAGTTTTAAGATTTAGTTTTCTTTGTTTCTTCTTAGATTTTATTTTCATTTGCTCTTGCTACCATGAATTCTCACCCTTTTGGCTATGAGTTTGGTTATAATTATGTTGTAGGAAATGGGAATTTCAATGAGAATATGCATCAAGGATGGAACAATCAAAGGTGGGAGGAGCCTCAAGCATATGTTCAATCTTCATGGCAATAACCTCCTCCAGTTTCGTATAGGTATAATTCCACTCCTCATGCACACCAATCTAATGGATGTGGTAATCTTCATTGTACTTGTCAACAACCACCACCACATGCCTATGAGCCTCATCCTCAACATAGCCCTCAACCATACTCACAAGCCCCTTTCTACCAAATACCTTCCTATGACCCTCATCCATCATATGACCAGTCACCCTTACCTCATCCTTATGACCATTATGTGAAAAACTTCATAGAGTCACGACAATTCCAACATCAATACCCCCAAGAATCATAAATTTCATACACACCACCTCAACACCCTTACCAAGAAGAACCACCTTCCTATTATGAACCCTTTCTCCAAAACAATGAACCCTCCTATCCACCCCAATCTCCAATGAATGAAACCCTTGGTCTTATCCTTCAAGGACAAGAAGAGATGAAAAGGGAGGTGCTAGAATTCACGGCCGCCTTGAACGAGGTGGTGAATCAATTAGCCTCCCAATGCTTGAGCACTCAAGGAACTCCCATGGCCACATGTGGAGAATCATTTGAAGAGCATAGCATGAAGGAGAGATTGGGAACTCCGGTGAAAAATGAGGAATGTTGCTTTGTGTTAGAACAATTGGAGGAACCTATGATTATCGAAGAAGAGGAAGAAGTTGTTGAAGACTTAGGAGATGCGAAACCCCCATGGGAATATAAAGTCAAAGAAAACCCTTCCAAGAAGATTGAATTTGATATTGAGGAAGAAAGTGCAAAACCTCCAAAGTATATTCCATATGAAGACTTAGATGGGATAGAGCAAGAATTGAGTTCCCATGGCAATGAAGATCAAGCATCAAACCTTCTTGGTGGTAAATCCTTTGAACTTGAAGAACCTTCTCCCGGTGAATTTGAAAGTGTTGTGGAGGTAAATTTCTCTCATCCTCCTATTTATGATTTGAGTGATGGAGAAGAGTTAGATGAAATTGATGAATAAAGGATTAAAATTGAGAAATCTTGTAAAGAGGTGGAGGTCCTTAGAAAAAGAAGAATGGGAGTTGAATACGCTTTGTCAAGATCCTTAGAAGCTTCTTTGCCTAGGTTGTCATCTACTCCTACATTTGAGTTGGTGAAATTCATCTCTATTAGCTTTATTGTCCCACTCGAATATGGCTTGCTTGAAACGGATGGTCAACTTAGGAAACTTTGTGGGATGAAGTGCAAAAAAAAAGATGTTTCGTGGCAAATCAAGGCTCATTTTGGTTGATACATCAAAGAGAGATGCAAGGGTTAGACTAGTGCTCAATTAGGTGGGTCTAGAAGGAGAATTTGACACTTTATTGAGAATTCATCTTGCTTAACACCCGGATAGACTAATGATGATCAATTTAAAGACGGGTGTCAAAACAAAGTGTGGGATCCCGGATCGCACAAGGAGAATCAATTTTGGGAGCTCATGGTTTGTGAAGAACTCCATCAAAGCTTGAAGGTATTAAATTTGAAGAATAGAGCATATTGGAGACTCAAGCATTGGTGGATGTTCAAGGATGGATTTAAGCACAAGCCACCTTGATGAGAAGCTCCCCATAAGTCCAACTTAAGGACAATAAATAAAAGTGCTAGGTGGAAGATACCTTACCATGGTAACTTCTTTTCATTTCCCTCCTTTGTACATATTGGTAATTAGCTTAATTTCATATTTTTTTGGGTTTGTTGAGTTTATTTGGTAGTTTGGTATGTTAAATAAAATTTTATGGTGTTTTGGTAGCTGTTTGGAGGTTTGGAATGCTTGGTTTGGTGCAAGAACTTGGAAAAATTTTGAAAAAAAGAGCACCAACCCACGCGTGACCCCAAGTTTTTCGACCATCCACGCGCAGCGTCACCCATGCGTACACGTGGATTCAAAATTCCCACCTCCATACAAATTCCAGAGAGTTATGCCTACTTTGTACGTGTTTTGTGCCTTTGGCACAAACCCACCCACGCGTACGCGTCACCTCACGCGTACGCGTCGCCTCTCTGAATAACCCATCACACGTATGCGTGATTCAAGCGTACGCGTCGCTTCCATTTCACCACCCCACACGCACGCGTCACACCACGCGTACGCGTGGATCGCCCTTCTTCACCACTCTTTTTTTCTTCTCTTCTTTCCATTTCTTTCCTTATTCTCTCTTCTCTTCTTTTCCATTCCTTCTTCGCCCATCATCCAACAATATCAAACACCATTTATAACCATTTTTTTAGTTAATTAGTTGTTTAGTTAGTTAAATTTTCATTTAAATTTTTTTGTTTTTCATTACAAGTGTTGGATTGTTAATCTTATTTACTATCTATTGCTGCTTATTATTAACTGAATACTATTTTAGCATTCATGATTCTGGATATTCATTGTTGGATTCTTTTTTGAGGTTACAATTCATTACTTGGTTTTGAATTTCTCATTGCTTAACCTTTGTGAACACCAAGTACATGAGAATTGCCTTTCACGAATGTTAAATCTTCTTGAATTGCATGATTTGGCCACCATGTGATTTGAACCCATTTTCCTTGATTAGGCAATTTCTTGATGGATGTTGTGCATTTATCTTAATGCATTATATTTCTTGATCATATGCATCCATATGTTCTTGGCTTGAATGCTTTCATGCTTCTTTATTGCTTGTTTGGTCTTAACCTTCGAGTCTAGAGCATCTCAAGCACATTAGGATGAGTGAAGTACATACTTTCTTTGTGTAATTGTGACATAGCTCTCTATGATAGTGTGTGTGTGTTCTAAAGGGCGCCTAATTTAGAATTCACACACCTAGTCTTCATTAATGTCACATTAATTCACTCACTTCATTCTAGTGATTATTACCTCATTCCAACAATATATGCTTTCTTGCTTTTGCATTTACTTTTCTTACTATCATGTCTTCTATTTTCAGGATGAGTCATTATAAGCAAAACGGAAGCAGGACAAAGAACATGCAGCAGTCGGTTGATCTACCAGCTGAAGGTAGCAACTCGGCAAGTCGCCATACTCCCTTGCTCATCTTTGAATGCACTGAGGACGGTGCAAACTTTTAAGTATGGGGAAGTCGTCCGACCAGTCGGCATTTTTGGGTGACAAATTTCTAATCCCAACACTTTTGTATTTTATTTTTAGGTCTTTTTACGATTTTTTGTTGTATTTTCTTATTTTTGCATATATATATACATAATAAGCTTAGTCAAAAAAATGAAATTTTTCAAGAAATTTATCTATAGGGCACCCCAATTGATTTGAAAATTTTTTTTTCATCCAGCTTTCTTGAAGTATATATTGTGGATCATGGTTTTTGAGCTAAGAACACAAGCATGTGAGTTTTGAGTCTAATTGCATGGTTACATCTTATAACCACTTATTTCCATTCTTGTGTACATTATTCTCTCTCTATGATTGTAATCTTTGATTTGTTTGATTCTTTATACCTATTATTTTGTGTATACATGCATTTATATGATTGAGGCCGTTGTTTCATTTAGCTCACTTACCCAAACAGCCTTACCTCTTATCTTCCATTGTTAGCCAGTTTTGAGCCTATGATAAACCCACTTGTTCTTAATTTTAGCACATTACAAGCTTAGAAGCAAAAAATAATAAATGTCCTTAATTTGGATCTTTGATTAGCTTAGGCTAGTGAGTGTGTGTATCATTTAAGTGTGGGAAAACATGGGACATTGGTTGAGGTAAAAGGGTAGTTTTGTATTTTTGTTGAAAATCATGGAAATTGGGTACATACTCATGTGTTAATTAAATGTAAAACCATATGCATTTATACTTTTGTATATATTTTGGTTTGAAAAAAAAAAAAAAAGAGAGAAAAAAATATATATATATATATATATATATATATATATATATATATATATATGAAAAAAATAAAAATAGAAAAAAGAAAGAAAAAGCAAAGCAATAAAAAGGGAACAAAATGCCCCAAAGTGAAGTCCAATAATAATCAATGCATATGAGTTGCAATAAAAAAGAAGAATGCATGAGTGTGTGAAAAAGTGAAGAATGGGTAGTTTGAAATTGTATAGGTTGTTATATAGGTTAGGTGGGAAGTTTAAGTTAATCAAAGATTCAAATTTCAAGTCCACTTGACTATATGCATCCTTACCTTGACTCTAGCCCCATTACAACCTATGGAAAAGACCTCATGATATTTGTATGCATGCATGAAATAATTATTGATTGTTAGATGAAAAATAAATTTTGGAAAGCATGATTAGGAGAGAATTGAGTGAATCAACCCTATACACTTGAGTGATTAGAGCGGATACACATCCGGTGAGGGTTCGATTGCTCAATTGCATGTTTTCACCTATGATAATTTCTTTTCTTGCAAGTTTGTCAAATTCTTAATAACTCAATTCAATTGTGGTTTAGCTTGGTTGTTAATACCTTTAGCCCTTATGCTTATATTGATATTCTTGGAAGTTGATTTATTTTGACTAAGTACTTGCATCCATTTAGATAGATTACATTTAGATAAATACATTTAGATAGGTTGCATTTAGTTAGTTTACATTTAATAATTGTTGATACCCTTTGTCTCTTTCTTGGTTTAGCATGAGGACATACTTGGTTTAAGTGTGGGGAGATTTGATGCACCACTATTTCGTGGTGCATTTTATGCTGAATTAAGTGGATTTTATCAACTTTTCTCACATTTATTCTATGAAATGGCATGGTTTCATGAATTCTCCCTTAATTTGTGCTTAAGTGTGAAAACATGCTTTATAGGCCCTTAATTGGTTAATTTTAATTCACCTTTGATTCCACTAGATGCCTTGATGTGGTCGTTGGTGAATTCAGGTTGAAAAGATTAGGAATGGATCAAAGAAGTGAAGAGAAAAGCATTCAAAGTGGAGAGATCATGGAAAATCAAGGATTTGGAGTGCAATCATCGACACGCACACGTAGAACGACGCGCACGCGTGAATATGAAGTCGCATGGCGATGCGTACGCATGACATGACGCGTACGCGTGGGAAGTAAAAATGCCAATCGACGCGTATGCGTGACCCATGCGTACGCGTCGCAGCTCGCACGTGACCTCATTAAAGTGAAAACTGGGGGTGATTTCTGAGCTTCCCAGGCCCAAATCCAACTCATTTCTGAGCCTATTACATGTAGAATTCAAGAGGAGTCAGGGGGGAGCACATAGTTTAGTTTTCATCATGCTTTAGTTAGTTTCTGGAGAGAGAAGCTCTCTATTCTCTCTAGAATTAGGTTAGATGTAGATTAGGATTTCTTAGATCTAGGTTAAATTCATGCTTTGATTTACTTTTCCTTTCTAATTTCTTATTCCTCTACCTTTGCTTCTCTAGTTTAGTATTTCATTCCTTGTATTTGTTTACCTTGTTGTTGATGCACTCTTGTTTCTTTTATTTTCTTTTAATACAATTTATGTTTGATTTCTTTTATTGTTGATTTGAGTTGTTGTTGTTAATTTCCTTGCAATTAGTAGTTGTAGATTTAAATTTCTTGCAATTTTATCTTGCTTTCCTTTTATGCCTCCCAAGTGTTTGATAAAATGCTTGGAAGGATGTTAGAGTAGATTTTTGTGTTCTTGGCTTGGGATGGTAACTTAGGTGAACTTGAGTTGCTAATGTCCAAGTCTTGATAATTGGTGTCCATTGACTCTAGCTTCCACTAAGTTAATTAGTGAGTGGCTAGGACTTATGGATTAGGATTAGTGTAGCTCATTTGACTTTTCTTCACTTGTTAGAGGATGACTTAATGAGATTGATCCTTACAATTATCATGTTGTGGTTAGTAACAAGGATAAAGATCCTTAACTATCAACCCTTGCCAAGACCTTTTACTATTAGAGTTTCATTTACTTTCTTGTCATTTACCTTCTTGTCTCTTATTCAAAACCCCAAAAATACTTGTCTCATAACCAATAACAAGAACACTTCCCTGCAATTCCTTTGAGAGATGACCCGAGGTTTGTATACTTCGGCTTTTATTTTTATTGGAGTTTGTACTTGTGACAAACAAATTTTTGATTGAGGAATTGTTTGTTGGTTTAGAACTATACTTGCAATGAGAATTTATTTGTGAAATTCTTTACCGACACGTAAAATCCGTTCATCTACTCCCTAACCAATCACACACGCACACGCACACACACACTGCCACTCATCCTTTCCCTAATGATCCACATTCCTTTATTCCTTACCACTTGTTCCCAAAACAAACGTATACCACATCCTCTAAAATTAAACAGAGAGGGAGAAAGGGAACGGCCAGAGGAGGGAAGGAGGAAGGGGAAGAAGAGAATAGGAGGAAGAAGGGAAGTGCTTGGTGGTGGTCTATTCTCCGCCAGCTCCGCCGCCGTTATTGCCGCACAGGAAGGGGAAGAATGACGCGTGTGAGAGGAGAAAGCGATTGTGGCAGAGAAGCACCGTGTGAAAGGGGAGGGAGGTTCTATTGCTACTGCCGCCTTTGATGGAAGTTGTCACCGTAGCTGGGACGGACTGAATAGTGAAGAGGAGGTTTTGTTGATGTTGTTACAGAAAAGAAGGGCGAGACGTGTGAGAGAAAGTGACGCACAGAGGAGGAACCATTCCTCTGCCGCCACCATCACCGGAATCTTTGGTCGCCGCCATCATTAGTGGTGAGTCAGTTACGCCCTAGCCATGAGAACCACTATCTCTGAACCATTGTCGCTCTATAAATACCTTGTATCTGCCTCTGATGTTCTTTGCTATATTGTGTTTGTTGGAGCTTGTCTCAATGGAGCCACTGGCGGGGTGTTGCTGCTGCCGAAACCACCGCAGGTGTTGCTAGGAATCGCTGCTGCCTTGTTTATGTTATAATTAGGTTCAACGTCCATTTGTCTGGGTTAGCCCTTTCCCCTTATTTCTGCTCCAATTGCATGCCCTATTCTGCCAATTTCTTATTAAACTGCTTGTTCTTGTTTTAATTCAACTTTGGTCTGTGCTCCATTTTAAATTACTAGAGCTGTTTCTACCTTTCGATTCCATTGAATTCAAAATATTCATTTGCTGCAACCATGGTCACTGCTGTGGGAGCTAACGCTACCTGTCCTGGTTGTGCTGAGATGTAGTGCTGCTGCTTTCTTGGCTGAAACAGTTGCGTGACTAGTAGGGGTCTAGCCAGCTGTCTCACCGCAATTCTGTCTCTGGTTTCTTGTAATTGCGACATCGAGGTAGGGGGTTTAATTTAAATGGTTTTAATTTAAGAATGCCTACAAAGTTTATTGAATAACTACAAATAGGATTAATAGCTGTGAATAATTGATTGATTATATGAATATTGGATTGTGGTTACGATTGTGTTTGGTGTTGTGATTGAATTGAATGTAACTATGTGTGGTAGATGATTGAATTATTGATTGTTGACTGTTGAAATAGTTGTTTGGTATATTGCTATGGCAGTGAGAGTGACTCGAGACTAGTTGAGAATTGTGGTTTTAACTGATTATGTATAATTGGTTGAGGCTGAGATAATCATTCGATATATTTGATATTGAATTGAGAATTGTTGAAGGATTAGGACCTAAAAGACTAAACTATTGTTAAGAATCTGATTTTCAAAATAGAATGGTAACTTTGAGGACGACCCAGTAATTTGCTAATGATCGAAATAGTGTGAGATTAAAACCTGAGTAAACTTTAGTAAGTGTAATTGTTAAGATTCAATTTTGAAGGTTTCGTATTAGCTGGAACATTAGTTATGATTTTTCAAAGTTAAATCGTTGGATCTGATTTTCTGCATTATTTTAAATAAAGTTAGAAAGTTTGAAAAGCTATAACTAATTCTGTGATGATCGAAATTATGCAGGACTAAGTATGGATTAAACTTGGGAATGTATAGAGATGGACTGGAAAATTTGAGGCATTTTTGTTAAATACACAATTTATGGCGAATTTTTAAAGTTAGGTCGATAACTCTGTCCTGTAGCAGAAAAGTTCGAATAGGGCAGCAACTTGTTTGTCTTGCTGCGATTCCTACAAGCTGAGTTTTGGGGTGAAACCAATTTTATTTTAAATTTGATTAACTTGGTTTATTTTTATAAAACTTCAGAATTTTAGGAGTTGAGGATTGAGAGTTGTGAATTTTTGAAAGTTAATGATTAAAGCTGGAGAGAATCAGTTTTCAGCAAGTTATGTAACAACTTCCAATACTTGTAACTCTTAGAATTGAATAGAAATCAGGTTGCAACTAAGACACACTTATTTCTAGATAAGTTAGGAGTTTATAAACCGAACTTTAGCCTATTTGAAGTTTTGTTGTAAAAGCTATACAAGTTGAAAGATACTAAGCTTGTTGGTTTCTAAAACATATTTTGACTTATTTTTACCTAACTTTTAGATTATATAACTTCTTTATTAAAAATGATATTGACCTGGAAGCAATTGAGAAAGAAATTTGGATAAGTTAAGTTTAACCATATTAATTCTAAAGGTGGTTGGATTTAATTTGTATTTTATATAAAATTTTGAATGTTGTATGCTGCTGTTGTTTTCTGATTTTTAAGGCACTGCAGAGCAGTCACAGTTTTGCTTCTATTTCCGAAGCTAGAGTAAGCGAAAAATTATGATTTTTGATTTAATAAAAAGCTTAATTCGAGACGGTCGCATAGATATAAAGTTTGTGCAATTCCGAATTCATTTGATATTTTAAAAATAAAATGGAAATCAGGCTGCCAAGTTGTTTTGGTGATTACCTTGGATATGGAATTTGAGAGATAGATTTTCTATAACATCAAATATTTTTAAGAATATATTGTTATAAAAATTGCTGATAAAAGGCTGGTAAAATGTTGAGAAAGAGAAAACCTGTAAGGGTGGTTAAGTCCTATTTTCAGAGAAGATTATGTCCAAATTTTTATAAAAGTATAAGGACTTAATCAAGATAAATATTTAAGACTTGTTTAATGATAATAACTTCAATGATTCTTTTGAGAAAAGATATTTGGTTTATTAAGTTGTTGGCAAGGACGTGGGTTTTATCTCGCTTGCATATTTACAATTACAAAAGAGTAAAGAGATAAAGAGAAAAGAGTAATCAGAGCAGAGTAAAGAAATGTAGAGAAAAGAGAAATCAGAGCAGAGTAAAGAGATAAAAAGAGAAGAGTAATATAATAAAGAGATATTTGTATGTATATTAGTTGCTTGAGGCAACCCAGAGCTAATATAATAAAGAGATATTTGTATGTATATTAGTT
>NC_029787.2:45098344-45101396 GCF_000816755.2 Arachis ipaensis | reverse complement strand
TTGGTGAGAATTTCAGATAAGCGTATAGAGATGCTTTCGTTCCTCCTGAACCTCTGCTTTCCTGCTGTCTTCATCCAATCATTCCCACTCCTTTCTATGGCAAGCTTTGTGTAGGGGATCACCGTTGTCAATGGCTACTTCCCATTCTCTCAGTGAAAATGGTCCAAGATGCGCTGTCACCGCACGGCTATTCATCTGTCGGTTTTCGATCATACTGGAATAGGATTCAATAATCCTTTTGCGTCTGTCACTACGCCCAGCACTCGCGAGTTTGAAGCTCGTCATAGCCATCCCTTCCCGGATCCTACTCGGAATACCACATACAAGGTTTAGACTTTCTGGACCTCAAGAATGGCCGCCAATATTTCTAGCCTATACCACGAAGACTCTGATCTCACGATCAGAAGGCTAAGAGATACACATTCAAGCTTGTTTGCATGTAGAACGGAAGTGTTTGTCAGGCACGCGTTCATAAGTGAGAATGATGATGAGCGTCACATAATCATCACATTCATCATGTTCTTGAGTGCGAATGAATATCTTAGAGAAGAAATAGGCTTGAATTGAATAGAAAAACAGTAGTACTTTGCATTAATTCATGAGGAACAACAGAGCTCCACACCTTAATCTATGGTGTGTAGAAATTCTACCGTTGAAAATACATAAGAACAAGGTCTAGGCATGGCCAAATGGCCAGCCTCCCCAAATGGCATATGAATTCGAAAATAGGGAAAAAGACTCCTAGTACAATAGTAAAGAGTTCTATTTATCCTAAACTAGTTACTAGGGTTATAAAAATAGGTAAATGATGCAGAAATCCACTTCCGAGCCCACTTGGTGTGTGCTTGGGCTGAGCATTGAAGCTTTCACATGTAGAGGTCTTCCTTGGAGTTAAACACCATTTTGTAACCTGTTTCTGGTATTTAACTCTGCTTTGCAACCTGTTTCTGGCGTTTAACTCCAGAATAGGGCAGAAAGCCGGCGTTGAACGCCAGTTTGAGTCATCTAAACTTGGGCAAAGTATGGACTATTATATATTGATGAAAAACCCTAGATGTCTACTTTCCAACGCAATTTAGAGCGCACCATTTAAACTTTTGTAGCTCTAGAAAATTCACTTTCAGTGCAGAGAGGTCAGAATCCAACAGCATCTGCAGTCCTTCTTCAATCTCTAAATCTGATTTTTGCTCAAGTCCCTCAATTTCAGCCAGAAAATACCTGAAATCACAGAAAAACACACAAACTCATAGTAAAGTCCAGAAATGTGAATTTTATTTAAAAACTAATAAAAATATACTAAAAACTAACTAAATCATACTGAAAACTATATAAAAACAATGCCAAAAAGCGTATAAATTATCCGCTCATCACAACACCAAACTTAAATTGTTGCTTGTCCCCAAGAAACTGAAAATCAAATAGGATAAAAAGAAGAGAACATACTATAAATTCCAAAATATCAATGAAACTTAGCTCCAATCAGATGAGCGGGATTAGTAGCTTTTTGCCTCTTGAATAGTTTTGGCATCTCACTTTATCCCTTGGAGTTCAAAATGATTGACATCTATAGGAACTTAGAATTCAGATAGTGTTATTGATTCTCCTAGTTCAGTATGTTGATTCTTGAACACAGCTACTTTATGAGTCTTGGCCGTGGCACTAAGCACTTTGTTTTCCAGTATTACCACCGGATACATAAATGCCACAGACATATAACTGGGTGAACCTTTTCAGATTGTGACTCAGCTTTGCTAAAGTTCCCAATTAGAGGTGTCCAGGATTCTTAAGCACACTCTTCTTTTACTTTGGACCTCGACTTTAACCGCTCAGTCTTAAGTTTTCACTTGACACCTTCACGCCACAAGCACATGGTTAGGGACAGCTTGGTTTAGCCGCTTAGACCAGGATTTTATTCCTTTAGGCCCTCCTATCCACTGATGCTCAAAGCCTTGGATCCTTTTTATTACCCTTGCCTTTTGGTTTTAAGGGCTATTGGCTTTTTGCTCTTGCCTTTTGGTTTAAAGAGCTTTTGGCTTTTTCTGCTTGCTTTTTCTTTTTCTTCTTTTTTTCGCCATTTTTCTTTTCTCTTTTTTTTGCCATTTTTCTTTTCTCTTTTTTTTTTCGCAAGCTTTTGTATTCACTGCCTTTTCTTGCTTCGAGAATCAATTTTATGATTTTTCAGATTATCAAATAACATTTCTCCTTTTTCATCATTCTTCAAGAGCCAACAATTTTAACATTCATAAACAACAATTTCAAAAGACACATGCACTGTTCAAGCATTCATTCAGAAAATAAAAAGTATTGTCACCACATCAAAATAATTAAACTAGTTTCAAGGATGAATTCGAAACCCTGTACTCCTTGTTCTTTTTGTTTTTAGAACATTTTTCATTTAAGAGAGGTGATGGATTCCTAGGACATTCATAACTTTAAGGCATAGACACTTAAATACTAATGATCATGTAATCAGACAAAAACATAAACATAAAGCATAGTAAACGAAAAATAGGAAAATAAGAACAAGGAGATTAAGGAACGGGTCCGCCTTAGTGAGGGTGGCGTCTTCCTCTTCTTGAAGAACCAATGGTGCTCTTGAGCTCCTCTATGTCTCTTCCTTGTCTTTGTTGCTCCTCCCTCATAGCTTTTTGATCTTCTCTAATTTCATGGAGAATGATGGCGTGCTCTTGGTGTTCCACCCTTAGTTGTCCCATGTTGGAGCTTAATTCTCCTAGGGAAGTGTTGGTTTGCTCCCAATAGTTTTGTGGAGGGAAGTGCATCTCTTGAGGCATCTCAGAGATTTCATGGTGAGGAGATTCCCCATGCTCTTGTTGAGGTCCATTATCTCTTGTTTGCTCCATCCTTTTCTTAGTGATGGGCTTGTCCTCTTCAATGAGAATGTCTCCCTTTATGTCAATTCCAACCGAATTGCAAAGGTGACTGATAAACCCATATTTCATGAGTTATTTTGTGCTTAGTTTGAGTGATTTATTCAATCCTTCACCCACTTATTCATATTAATTGCATGGTTTTACTTTCCCTTCCTTATTAT
>NC_029787.2:45084109-45098188 GCF_000816755.2 Arachis ipaensis | reverse complement strand
TTGGTCCAATCTTTGATCAAAGTTGACCCTTCTAGTGTAGGGGCGTGCATTTTCTTCCATCATTGGCAAGTTGAACGCCAGCCTTACATTTTCTGGACTGAAATCTAAGTATTTTCCCCGAACCATGGTAAGCCAATGCTTTGGATTCGGGTTCACACTTTGATCATGGTTCCTAGTGATCCATGCGTTTGCATAGAACTCTTGAACCATTAAGATCCCGACTTGTTGAATGGGATTGGTGAGAACTTCCCAACCTCTTCTTCAGATCTTATGTCGGATCTCTGGATACTCATTCTTTTTTAGCTTGAAAGGAACCTCAGGGATCACTTTCTTCTTGGCCACAATTTCATAGAAGTGGTCTTGATGGACCTTTGAGATGAATCTCTCCATCTCCCATGACTCAGAGGTGGAAGAAATTGCCTTCTCTTTCCTCTTTCTTGAGGTTTCCCATGAATCTCTCCATCTCCCAAACTTAAAATGTTTGCTCGTCCCCGAGCAAAAGAGGAAAGAAAGAAGGAGAAGAGGAAGAAAAATGGAGGAGAGGGAGAGGGATGTGTATTCGGCCAAGGGGAAGAGAAAGGGTTTGTGGTGTGTGAAAATGAAGAAGGAAATAGGGGTTTATATAGGAGTGGGGGAAGGTTTAGGGTTCGGCCATTAGGGTTGGTTTTGGGAGGGAAAAGAGTTTGAATTTTGGAGGTAGGTGGGGTTTTGGGGAAGAGAAGATGGATGTGAGTGGTGAAGAGTTGATGGGGAAGAGTGATTGAGGTGATTGGTGAAGGGTATTTGTGGAAGAGAGTTATGAAAAGGTGTGAAAATGAGAGAAGAAAAGGTGGGGATCCTGTGGGGTCCACAGATCCAATGGGGTCAAGGACTTAGCATCCCTGCTCCAATTAGGCGTGTAAAACACCCTTAGTATGCATGTCTGGCGTTAAACGCCAGCTTGCTGGTTGTTTTTGGTGTTAAACGCCCAAATGTTGCTTGTTTCTGACGTTTAACGCCAGCTTGATGCTTCTTTCTGGCGTTAAACGCCAGTTTGATGCTTCTTATTGGCGTTTAAACGCCAGTAAGTTCTTCCTCCAGGGTGAGCTGTTTTTAAAGCTATTTTTCATTCTGTTTTTGATTTTTCAGTAGTTTTTGTGACTCCACATGATCATCAACCTAAAAAAACATAAAATAACAATAAAACAAAATATAATTAAATAACATTGGGTTGCCTCCCAACAAGCACTTCTTTAATGTCAATAGCTTGACAGTGAGCTCTCATGGAGCCTCACAGATATTCAGAGCATTGTTGGAACCTCCCAACACCAAACTTAGAGTTTGAATGTGGGGGTTTAACACCAAACTTAGAGTTTGGTTGTAGCCTCCCAACACTAAACTTAGAGTTTGACTGTGGGGGCTTTGGTTGACTCTGTAGTGAGAGAAGCTTTTCATGCTTACTCTCCATGGTTACAGAAGGAGATCCTTGAGTTTTAAACACAAGGTTGTCCTCATTCGGTTGGAGGACCAATTCTCCTCTGTCCACATCAATCACAGCTCTTTCTGTGGCTAGGAAGGGTCTTCCAAGGATGATGGATTCATCCTCATCCTTTCCAGTGTCTAGGATTATGAAATCAGCAGGGATGTAAAGGCTTTCAACCTTTACTAACACGTCCTCTACTAGTCCATAAGCCTGTTTTCTTGAGTTGTCTGCCATCTCTAATGAGATTCTGGCAGCTTGCACCTCAAAGATCCCAAGTTTCTCCATTACAGAGAGTGGCATTAAGTTTATTCCTGACCCCCGGTCACACAAAGCCTTCTCAAAGGTCATGGTGCCTATGTTATAGGGAATTAGGAATTTACCAGGATCTTGTTTCTTTTGAGGTAAAGTTTGCTGAACCAAGGCATTTAGTTCCTTAATGAGCAATGGAGGTTCATCCTCCCAAGTCTCATTACCAAATAATTTGGTATTCAGCTTCATGATTGCTCCTAAATATTGAGCAACTTGCTCTTCAGTAATGTCTTCATCTTCTTCAGAAGATGAATAGTCATCAGAGCTCATGAATGGTAAAAGGAGGTTCAATGGAATCTCTATGGTCTCTACATGAGCCTCAGATTCTTTTGGTTCCTCAAAGAGAAACTCCTTATTGGTCACTGAACATCCCAGGAGGTCTTCCTCACTAGGATTCATGTCCTCCTCCTCCTCTTTGGGTTCGGCCACACCAAGTAAGGTAATGGCCTTGCACTCTCTTTTTGGATTCTCTTCTGTATTGCTTGGGAGAGTACTAGGAGGGGTTTCAGTGACTCTTTTACTCAGCTGGCCCACTTATGCCTCCAAATTTCTAATGGAGGACCTTATTTCATTCATGAAACTTAGAGTGGCCTTAGATAGATCAGAGACTATATTTGCTACGCTAGATGAATTCTGCTCAGAATTCTCTGTCTGTTGCTGAGTGGATGATGGAAAAGGCTTGCTATTGCTAAACATGTTTCTTCCACCATTATTAAAGCCTTGTTGAGGCTTTTGTTGATCCTTCCATGAGAAATTTGGATGATTTCTCCATGAGGGATTATAGGTATTCCCATAGGGTTCTCCCATGTAATTCACCTCTGCTATTGCAGGGTTCTCATGATCATAAGCTTCTTCTTCAGAAGATGCCTCTTGAGTACTGTTGGATGCAGCTTGCAATCCATTCGGACTCTGAGAAATCATATTGACTTGCTGAGTCAATATTTTATTCTGAGCTAATATGGCATTCAGAGTATCAATTTCAAGAACTCCCTTCCTCTGAGGCGTCCCATTACTCACAGGATTCCTTTCAGAAGTGTGCATGAACTGGTTACTTGCAACCATGTCAATGAGTTCCTGAGCTTCTGCAGGCGTTTTCTTTAGGTGAATGGATCCACCTACAGAATGGTCCAATGACATCTTTGATAATTCAGACAGACCATCATAGAATATATCCAGGATGGTCCATTCTGAAAGCATGTCAGAAGGACACTTTTTGGTCAGTTGCTTGTATCTCTCCCAAGCTTCATAGAGGGATTAACCTTCTTTCTGTTTGAAGGTTTGAACATCCACTCTAAGCTTGCTGAGCTTTTGAGGAGGAAAGAACTTGGCTAAGAAAGTCGTGACCAGTTTATCCCAAGAGTTCAGGATATCCTTAGGTTGAGAGTCCAACCATATTTTAGCTCTATCTCTTACAGCAAACGGGAAAAGCATAAGCCTGTAGACTTCGGAGTCAACCCCATTGGTCTTAACAGTGTCACAGATTTGCAAGAATTTAGTTAAGAACTGAAAAGGATCTTCTGATGGAAGTCCATGAAACTTGCAGTTTGGTGTGCGAAATCGTGATCATTTAAGGTTGGGTTTGGGAGGGAAATTATTTTGAATTTAAAAGTAGGTGGGGTTTTTGGGGAAGAGAGTTGTGGAAAGGTGTGAAGAAGAGAGAAGAAGTAGGTGGGGATCTTATGGGGTCCACAGATCCTGAGAGAATCCTATGGGTCCACAGATCCAGTGGGGCCAAAGACTTAACATCCCTGCTCCAATTAGGCATGTAAAACGCCCTCTGTAGGCAATCCTGGCGTTTAACGCCAGATTGCAGCATGTTTCTGGCGTTGAACGCCAGTATGGTGCATGTTTCTGGCGTTAAACGCCAGTCTGATGCTTGTTTCTGGCGTTTAACGCCAGCTTTCCTCTGGGTGCAATCCTGGCGTTTAAACGCCAGACTGCTGTTTGTTTCTGGCATTTAACGCCAGTTTCATGCTCTGTTCTGGCGTTAAACGCCAGCCAGATGCTCCTAACTGGCGTTTAAACGCCAGTAAGCCCTTCCTCCAGGGTGTTCTGTTTTCAGTGCTGTTTTCCATTCTGTTTTCGATTTTTTAGTAGTTTTTGTAACTCAATTGATCATCAACCTAATAAAACATGAAATAACAAAGAGAAAATAAAATAAAAAATGATTAAATAACATTGGGTTGCCTCCCAACAAGCGCTTCTTTAATGTCAATAGCTTGACAGTGAGCTCTCATGGAGCCACACAGATAATTAGAGCAAGGTTGGAACCTCCCAACACCAAACTTAGAGTTTGAATGTGTGGGTTCAACACCAAACTTAGAGTTTGGTTGTGGCCTCCCAACACCAAACTTAGAGTTTGACTGTGGGGGCTTTGGTTGACTCTGCAGTGAGAGAAGCTTTTCATGCATCCTCTTCATGGTTACAGAAGGAGATCCTTGAGTTTGAAACACAAGGTTGTCCTCATTCAGTTGAAGGACCAACTCTCCTCTGTCCACATCAATCACAGCTCTTGCTGTGGCTAGGAAGGGTCTTTCAAGGATGATGGATTCATCCTCATCCTTTCCAGTATCTAGGATTATGAAATCAATAGGGACGTAAAGGCCTTCAACCTTTACTAACACATCCTCTACTAGTCCATAAGCCTGTTTTCTTGAGTTGTCTGCCATCTCTAATGAGATTCTGGCAGCTTGCACCTCAAAGATTCTCAGTTTCTCCATTACAGAGAGTGGCATGAGGTTTATCCCTGATCCAAGGTCACATAAAGCCTTCTCAAAGGTCATGGTGCCTATGGTACAAGGTATTAAGAACTTTCTAGGATCCTGTTAATTCTGAGGCAATCTTAGTTGATCCAGATCACTCAGTTTATTGGTGAGCAAGGGAGGTTCATCTTCCCAAGTCTCATTACCAAATAATTTGGTATTCAGCTTCATGATTGCACCAAGGTACTTGGTAACTTGCTCTTCAGTGACATCTTCATTCTCTTCAGAAGAAGAATACTCATCAGAGCTCATGAATGGCATAAGGAGGTTCAATGGAATCTCTATGGTCTCCAGATGAGCCTCAGAGTCCTTTGGTTCCTTAGAGGAAAACTCCTTATTGATCTCTGGACGTTCCAGGAGGTCTTCCTCACTGGGATTCACGTCCTCTCCCTCCCTTGAAGGTTCGGCCATGATGATCAATTCAATGGCCTTGCACTCTCCTTTTGGGTTTTCTTCTGTATTGCTTGGGAGGATACTAGGAGGGGTTTCAATGATCCTTTTACTCAGCTGGCCCACTTGTGCTTCCAAATTTCTAATGGAGGACCTTGTTTCATTCTTGAAACATAGAGTGGCCTTAGATAGATCAGAGACTATGTTTGCCAAGCTAGATGGGGTCTACTCAGAACTCTCTGTCTTTTGCTGAGTGGATGATGGAAAAGGCTTGCTATTGCTAAACCTGTTTCTTCCACCATTATTAAAGCCTTGTTGAGGCTTTTGTTGATCCTTCCATGAGAGATTTGGGTGATTTCTCCATGAAGGATTATAGGTGTTTCCATAGGGTTCACCCATGTAATTCACCTCTGCTATTGCAGGGTTCTCAGGATCATAAGCTTCTTCCTCAGAAGATGCCTCTTGAGTACTGTTGGATGCAGCTTGCATTTCATTCAGACTCTGAGAAATCATATTGACTTGCTGAGTCAATATTTTATTCTGAGCCAATATGGCATTCAGAGTATCAATTTCAAGAACTCCCTTCCTCTGAGGCCAGCTTATCCCAAGAGTTCAGGATATCCTTAGGTTGAGAGTCCAACCATATTCTAGCTCTATTTCTTACAGCAAACGGGAAAAGCATAAGCCTGTAGACCTTGGAGTCAATCCCATTGGTCTTAACAGTGTCACAGATTTGTAAGAATTCAGTTAAAAACTGAAAAGGATCTTCTGATGGAAGTCCATGAAACTTGCACTTTGGTGTGCGAAATCGTGATCATTTAGGGTTGGGTTTGGGAGGGAAATTATTTTGAATTTAAAGGTAGGCGGGGTTTTTGGGGAAGAGAGTTGTGGAAAGGTGCGAAGAAGAGAGAAGAAGTAGGTGGGGATCCTGTGGGGTCCACAGATCCAGTGGGGCCAAGGACTTAAATCCCTGCTCTAATTAGGCATGTAAAACGCCCTCTGTAGGCAATCCTAACGTTTAACGCCAGATTGCAGCATGTTCCTACCGTTAAACGCCACTTCCATGCTTGTTTTGGGCATTCAACGCCAGTCTGTAGCATGTTTCTGGCGTTGAACGCCAGTATGGTGCATGTTTCTGGCGTTAAACGCCAGTCTGATGCTTGTTTCTGGCGTTTAACGCCAACTTTCCTCTGGGTGCAATCCTGGCATTTAAACACCAGACTGCTGCTTGTTTCTGGCGTTTAACGCCAGTTTCATGCTCTGTTCTGGCGTTAAACGCCAGCCAGATGCTCCTTACTGGCGTTTAAACGCTAGTAAGCCCTTCCTCTAGGGTGTTCTGTTTTCAGTGCTGTTTTCCATTCTGTTTTCGATTTTTCAGTAGTTTTTGTGACTCCACATGATCATCAACCTAATAAAACATGAAATAACAAAGAGAAAATAAAATAAAAAATGATTAAATAACATTGAGTTGCCTCCCAACAAGCGCTTCTTTAATGTCAATAGTTTGACAGTGAGCTCTCATGGAGCCTCACAGATAATCAGAGCAAGGTTGGAACCTCCCAACACCAAACCTAGAGTTTGAATGTAGGGGTTCAACACCAAACTTAGAGTTTGGTTGTGGCCTCCCAACACCAAACTTAGAGTTTGACTGTGGGGGCTTTGGTTGACTCTGCAGTGAGAGAAGTTTTTCATGCTTCCTCTCCATGGTTACAGAAGGAGATCCTTGAGTTTGAAACACAAGATTGTCCTCATTCAGTTGAAGGACCAACTCTCCTCTGTCCACATCAATCACAGCTCTTGCTGTGGCTAGGAAGGGTCTTCCAAGGATGATAGATTCATCCTCATCCTTGCCAGTATCTAGGATTATGAAATCAGCAGGGATGTAAAGGCTTTCAACCTTTACTAACACATCCTCTACTAGTCCATAAGCCTGTTTTATTGAGTTGTCTTCAGTGACATCTTCATTCTCTTCAGAAGAAGAATACTCATCAGAGCTCATGAATGGCATAAGGAGGTTCAATAGAATCTCTATGGTCTCCAGATGAGCCTCAGAGTCCTTTGGTTCCTCAGAGGAAAACTCCTTATTGATCTCTGGACGTCCCAGGAGGTCTTCCTCACTGGGATTCATGTCCTCTCCCTCCCTTGCAGGTTCAGCCATGATGATCAATTCAATGGCCTTGCACTCTCCTTTTGGGTTTTCTTCTGTATTGCTTGGGAGGGTACTAGGAGGGGTTTCAATGATCCTTTTACTCAGCTGGCCCACTCGTGCTTCCAAATTTTTAATGAAGGACCTTGTTTCATTCATGAAACTTAGAGTGGCCTTAGATAGATCAGAGACTATGTTTGCCAAGCTAGATGGGGTCTACTCAGAACTCTCTGTCTTTTGCTGAGTGGATGATGGAAAAGGCTTACTATTGCTAAACCTGTTTCTTCCACCATTATTAAAGCCTTGTTGAGGCTTTTGTTGATCTTTCCATGAGAGATTTGGGTGATTTCTCCATGAGGGATTATAGGTGTTTCCATAGGGTTCACCCATGTAATTCACCTCTACTATTGCAGGGTTCTCAGGATCATAAGCTTCTTCCTCAGAAGATGCCTCTTGAGTAGACTCTTGAGTACTGTTGGATGCAGCTTGCATTCCATTCAGACTCTGAGAAATCATATTGACTTGCTGAGTCAATATTTTATTCTGAGCCAATATGGCATTCAGAGTATCAATTTCAAGAACTCCCTTCCTCTGAGGCGTCCCATTATTCACAGGATTCCTTTCAGAAGTGTACATGAACTGGTTATTTGCAACCATGTCAATGAGTTCTTGAGCTTCTGCAGGCGTTTTCTTTAGGTGAATGGATCCACCTGCAGAATGGTCCAGTGACATCTTTGATAGCTCAGACAGACCATCATAGAATATATCCTGGATTGTCCATTCTGAAAGCATGTTAGAAGGACACTTTTTGGTCAGTTCCTTGTATCTCTCCCAAGCTTTATAGAGGGATTTACCTTCTTTCTGTTTGAAGGTTTGAACATCCACTCTAAGCTTACTAAGCTTTTGAGGAGGAAAGAACTTGGCTAAGAAAGCTGTGACCAGCTTATCCCAAGAGTTCAGGCTATCTTTAGGTTGAGAATTCAACCATACTCTAGCTCTGTCTCTTATAGCAAACAGGAAAAGCATAAGCCTATAGACCTCGGGATCAACCCCATTGGTCTTAACAGTATCACAGATCTGCAAGAATTCAGTCAAGAACTGAAAAGGATCTTCGGATGGAAGTCCATGAAACTTGCAATTCTGTTGCATCAGAGAAACTAATTGAGGTTTAAGCTCAAAATTGTTTGCTCCAATGGCAGGGATTGAGATGCTTCTTCCATGTAAATTGGAATTAGGTGCAGTAAAGTCACCAAGCATCCTCCTTGCATTGTTATTACTTTCGGCCATATCTTCTTCTTTTTCGAAAATTTCTGTCAGATTTTCTCTAGAGAGTTGTGCTTTAGCTTCCCTTAGCTTCCTCTTCAGAGTCCTTTCAGGTTCAGGATCAGCTTCAACAAGAATGTTCTTATCCTTGTTCCTGCTCATATGAAAAAGAAGAGAACACAAAAGAAAATATGGAATGCTCTATGTCACAGTATAGAGATTCCTTTATGTGAGTAGAAAAAGAAAAGAAATTCGAACACAGAAAGAGGGAGAGGGTTCGAATTTTTAAGAAGAAGAGAAGTGTTAGTAGATAAATAAAATAATTAGAAAGAGATGAGGGGGAGAGAATAATTTTCGAAAATAATTGAGAAGAAAAGAAAAATATTTTTGTTTTTAATTTAAAATTAATTCGAAAATTAAGAAAGGAAAATAAAATTAAATTAAATTAAAGTTTAAAACAATTAGTTAATTTAAAAAGGAATTTTGAAAAAGAGGGAAGGGATTTTCGAAAATTAGAAAGAGAGAATTTGTTAGGTAGTTTTGAAAAAGATAAGAATCAATCAAAAAGTTAAGTAGTTAATTGAAAAAGATTGGAAAATCAAATTTGAAAAGATAAGAAGTTAGAAAAGATTTTGAAATTGATTTTGAAAAAGATATGATTGAAACTTAATTTGAAAAAGATTTAAAAAGAAATTTGAAAAGATTTAATTTTTGAAATCAAAGTTGATTACTTGACTAACAAGAAACTAAAAATATATGATTCTAGAGTTTAAAGATTGAACCTTTCTTATTAGGCAAGTAACAAACTTAAAAATTTTGAATCAATCACATTAATTTTGAAAATATGAAATAAAAATAAGAAAAAGATTTTGAAAATAATTTTGAAAGTTTCGAAATTTATAAAAGAAAAATGAAAAAGATTTGATTTTTGAAAAAGATTTGAAAAAGATAGAATTTTTAAATTGAAAATTTGATTTGACTCATAAGAAATAACTAAATTTTAAAAATTTTTGACTAAATCAAATCAAATTTTCAAAAATTATGAGTGAAATAAGAGAAAGATATTTTTTTTATTTTTGAATTTTCAATGAAGAAAGAGAAAAACAACCCAAAGACTCAATGTATGAAAATTTTGGATCAAAACATGTGATGCATGCAAGAACACTATGAATGTCAAGATGAACACCAAGAACACTTTGAATGTCAAGATGAACACCAAGAACTTATTTTTTAAAAATTTTCAAGAAAAGAAAACATGCAAGACACCAAACTTAAAAATTTTTATTCTTTAGACATTAACAAATTGAAAATGCATATGAAAAACAAGAAAAGACACAAAACAAGAAAATATGAAGATCAAAGACTGGCCAGGAACAACTTGAAGATCATGAAGAATGCAATGCATGAAATTTTTGAAAATAATTAAAAAGATGCAATTGACACCAAACTTAAAACTTGACTCTAAACTCAAACAAGAAACACAAAAATATTTTTGATTTTATGATTTTGTTAAATTTTTTTTTGTATTTTTCGAAAATAAAAGAGTAAAAACAAAAAGATTAAAATTAAAATAAAATTACCTAATCTGAGCAACAAGATGAACCGTCAGTTGTCCAAACTCGAACAATCCCCAGCAACGGCGCCAAAAACTTGGTGTGCGAAATCGTGATCATTACTTCCTTGGTAACGGCGCTAAAAACTCAATACGCACGTTCATGATCTTAATTCTGTTTCACAAATTTGTACAACTAACCAGCAAGTGCACTGGGTCGTCCAAGTAATAAACCTTACGTGAGTAAGGGTCGATCCCACGGAGATTGTCGGCTTGAAGCAAGCTATGGTCACCTTGTAAATCTCAGTCAGGCGAATTCAAATGTATTAAGAGATTATAGTATACTAAAAGATAATTAAAATAGGATAGAGATACTTATGTAATTCATTGGTGAGAATTTCAGATAAGCGTATAGAGATGCTTTCGTCCCTCTGAACCTCTGCTTTGTTGCTGTCTTCATCCAATCCTTCCTACTCCTTTCCATGGAAAGCTTTATGTTGGGCATCACCGTTGTCAATGGCTACTTCCCGTCCTCTCAGTGAGAATGGTCCAAGATGCTCTATCACGGCACGGCTATTCATCTGTTGGTTCTCGATCATACTGGAGTAGGATCCATTGATCCTTTTGCGTCTGTCACTACGCCCAGCACTCGCGAGTTTTAAGCTCGTCACAGCCATCCCTTCCCAGATCCTACTCGGAATACCACAGACAAGGTTTAGACTTTTTGGATCTCAGGAATGGCCATCCATGGGTTCTAACTTATACCACGAAGATTATAATATCTCGGACTCGGTCTCCTGTATTAGATATCCAAGAGATATCCATTCAATCTAAGGTAGAACGGAAGTGGTTGTCAGGCACGCATTCATAAGTTGAGAATGATGATGACTGTCACGACCATCACATCCATCATATTGAAGTGCGAATGAATATCTTAGAAGCGGAATAAGTTGAATTGAATAGAAAAACAGTAGTACTTTGCATTAATCTTTGAGGAACAGCAGAGCTCCACACCTTAATCTGTGGTGTGTAGAAACTCTACCGTTGAAAATACATAAGTGATGAAGGTTCAGGCATGGCCGATAGGCCAGCCCCCAAACGTGATCTAAAGATAAAACTAAAGATGTAAATACAATAGTAAAAAGTCCTTTTTATACTAAACTAGTTACTAGGGTTTGCAAAATTGAGTAAAGGATGCAGAAATCCACTTCTAGGGCCCACTTGGTGTGTGCTTGGGCTGAGCATTGAGCTTTACACGTGTAGAGGTCTTTCTTGGAGTTGAACGCCAGTTTGTAACCTGTTTCTGGCGTTTAACTCCACTTTGCAACCTGTTTCTGGCGTTTGACTCCAGAATGCAGCATGGAACTGGCGTTCAACGCCAGTTTATGTTATCTATCCTTAATTAAAGTATGATTTATTATATATTCCTGGAAAGCCCTGGATGTCTACTTTCCAACGCAATTGAGAGCGTGCCATTTGGAGTTCTGTAGCTCCAGAAAATCCACTTTGAGTGCAGGGAGGTCAGAATCCAACAGCATCTGCAGTCTTTCTTCAACCTCTGAATCTGCCATGTCTCCTTCTTTTTCGAAAATTTCTATCAGATTTTCTCCAGAGAGTTGTGCTTTAGCTTCCCTTAGCTTCCTCTTCAAAGTCCTTTCAGGTTCAGGATCAGCTTCAACAAGAATGTTCTTATCCTTATTCCTGCTCATATGAAAAAGAAGAGAACACAAAAAAAAAATATGGAATCCTCTATGTCACAGTATAGAGATTCCTTATATGTGAGTAGAAGAAGAAAAGAATAGAAGAAGAGAAATTCAAACACCAAGAGGAAGAGAGGGTTCGAATTTTGAGATGAAGAGAAGTGTTAATAAATAAATAAATAATTAGAAGGAGATGAGAGAGAGAAATTTTCGAAAATAATTGAAAAGAAAAGAAAAATATTTTTGTTTTTAATTTAAAATTAAAGTTAAAATTCGAAAATTAAAAAAAAAAGGAAAAATAAAATTAAATTAAATTAAAATTTAAAACAATTAGTTAATCAAAAAGGAATTTTGAAAAAGAGGAAGGTGATTTTCGAAAATTAGAGAGAGAATTCGTTAGGTAGTTTTGAAAAAGATATGATTGAAATAATAAACTTTTAAAATCAAACAAAAAGTCAAGTAGTTAATTGAAAAAGATTTGAAAATGAATTTTTGAAAAGATAAGAAGTTAGAAAAGAAGTTATTTCGAAAAAAAAGATTTTAAAAAAGATGTGATTGAAACTTATTTCGAAAAAGATTTGAAAAAGAAATTTGAAAATATTTGATTTTGAAAATTAAAGTTGATTACTTGACTAACAAGAAACAAAAAGATATGATTTTAGAGTTTAAAGATTGAACCTTTCTTACTAGGCAAGTAACGAACTTAAAAATTTTCAATCAATCACATTAATTGTTAGCATTAATTTCGAAAATATGAAATAGAAATAAGAAAATTATTTTGAAAATCAATCATAAAGTTTTCGAAAATATGAAAGAAAAAATGAAAAAGATTTTATTTTTGAAAAAGATTTGAAAAAGATAGAATTTTTAAATTGAAAATTTGATTTGACTCATAAGAAACAACTAAATTTTAAAAAGTTTTGCAAAAGTCAACTCAAATTTTCGAAAATTTATGAGTGAATTAAGGAAAAGATATTTTTTTGATTTTTGAATTTTTAATGAAGAAAGAGAAGAACAACCAAAAGACTCAAAACATGAAAATTATGAATCAAAATACATGATGCATGCAAGAACACTTTGAATGTCAAGATGAACACCAAGAACACTTTGAATGTCAAGATGAACACCAAGAACTTTATTTTTGAAAACTTTTAAGAAGAAAGAAACATGCAAGACACCAAACTTAGAAATTTTTACTTTTTAGATATTATGAATGCAAGAATGCATACGAAAAACAAGATGCAACACACAACAAGAAAATATGAAGATCAAACAAGAGGATTCATCAAGAACAACTTGAAGATCATGAAGAATGCAATGCATGAATTTTCGAAAAATGCAAGAAAGAGATAAACATGCAATTGACACCAAACTTAAAAACTGACACAAGACTTAAACAAGAAACATCAAATTATTTTTTATTTTATGATTTTATTAATTTTTTTTGTTTTTTTTTTATTTTTCAAAAATTAATTGGAGAAAGAAAAATAAGAATTTCAAAATTTCTAATGAGAATTCTAGGAATCTTGCAATGTTAGTCTAAAGCTTCAGTCCAGGAATTAGACGTGGCTTACTAGCCAGCCAAGCTTTCAGTGAAAGCTCCGATCCAAAACACTAGACATGGCCAATGGCCAGCCAAGCTTTAGCAGATACAAATCAGACATACAACAGCTGATACTTCATTCAACTTGCTTCTGTGCTGATGAGTGGAAGCCTCGGTCCAAAAAAATTAGACATGACTTTACAGCCAGCCAGGCTTCAACATGTTTCATGAAACTCTAGAATTCCTTCTTCAAAATTCTGAAGAACATAATAAAAATTTTTTTGAAAAATATTTTTTTTTGAATATTTTTTTGAAAATAAAAAGAATAAAAACAAAAACTTAAAATTAAAATAAAATTACCTAATCTGAGCAACAAGATGAACCGTCAGTTGTCCAAACTCGAACAATCCCCGGCAACGGCGCCAAAAACTTGGTGCACGAAATTGTGATCCTTAACAACGGCGCAAAAACTTAGTGCTCGGAACGTAATTCACACACTTTGTCACAACTTCGCACAACTAACCAGCAAGTGCACTGGGTCGTCCAAGTCATAAACCTTACGTGAGTAAGGGTCGATCCCACGGAGATTGTCGGCTTGAAGCAAGCTATGGTCAACTTGTAAATCTCAGTCAGGCGGATTCAAATGGTTATGGAGTTTTAATAGTTAAAAGATAAATAACACGTAAAATAAAGATAGAGATACTTATGTAATTCATTGGTGAGAATTTCAGATAAGCGTATAGAGATGCTTTCGTTCCTCCTGAACCTCTGCTTTACTACCGTCTTCATCCAATCATTCCCACTCCTTTCTATGGCAAGCATTGTGTAGGGCATCACCGTTGTCAATGGCTACTTCCCATCCTCTCAGTGAAAATGGTCCAAGATGCGCTGTCACCGCACGGCTATTCATCTGTCGGTTCTCGATCATACTGGAATAGGATTCAGTAATCCT
>NC_029787.2:45073715-45082896 GCF_000816755.2 Arachis ipaensis | reverse complement strand
TAGTACTTTGCATTAATTCATGAGGAACAGCAGAGCTCCACACCTTAATCTATGGTGTGTAGAAACTCTACCGTTGAAAATACATAAGAACAAGGTCTAGGCATGGCCGAATGACCAGCCTCCCCAAATGGCATATGAATTCGAAAATAGGGAAAAAGACTCCTAGTACAATAGTAAAGAGTTCTATTTATCCTAAACTAGTTACTAGGGTTACAGAAATAGGTAAATGATGCAGAAATCCACTTCTGGGCCCACTTGGTGTGTGCTTGGGCTGAGCATTGAAGCTTTCACGTGTAGAGGTCTTCCTTGGAGTTAAACGCCAGTTTGTAACCTGTTTCTGGCGTTTAACTCCAGAATAGGCAGAGAGCCGGTGTTGAACGCCAGTTTGCATCATCTAAACTCGGGCAAAGTATGGACTATTATATATTTCTGGAAAGCCCTGGATGTCTAATTTCCAACGCAATTGAGAGCGCGCCATTTGAACTTCTGTAGCTCCTGCAAATCCACTTTGAGTGCAGGGAGGTCAGAATCCAACAGCATCTATAGTCCTTCTTCAGCCTCTAAATCTGATTTTTGCTCAAGTCCCTCAATTTCAGCCAGAAAATACCTGAAATCACAGAAAAACACACAAACTCATAGTAAAGTCCAGAAATGTGAATTTTATTTAAAAGCTAATAAAAATATACTAAAAACTAACTAAATTATACTAAAAACTATATAAAAACAATGCCAAAAAGCGTATAAATTATCCGCTCATCACAACACCAAACTTAAATTATTGCTTGTCCCCAAGCAACTGAAAATCAAATAGGATAAAAAGAAGAGAACATACTATAAATTCCAAAATATCAATGAAACTTAGCTCCAATCAGATGAGCGAGACCAGTAGCTTTTTGCCTCTTGAATAGTTTTGGCATCTCACTTTATCCCTTGGAGTTCAGAATGATTGGCATCTATAGGAACTTAGAATTCAGATAGTGTTATTGATTCTCCTAGTTCAGTATGTTGATTCTTGAATACAGCTACTTTATGAGTCTTGGCCGTGGCCCTAAGCACTTTGTTTTCCAGTATTACCACCGGATACATAAATGCCACAGACACATAACTGGGTGAACCTTTTCAGATTGTAACTCAGCTTTGCTAGAGTCCCCAATTAGAGGTGTCCAAGGTTCTTAAGCACACTCTTCTTTTGCTTTGGACCTCGACTTTAACCGCTCAGTCTCAAGTTTTCACTTGACACCTTCACGCCACAAGCACATGGTTAGGGACAGCTTGGTTTAGCCGCTTAGACCAGGATTTTATTCCTTTAGGCCCTCCTATCCACTGATGCTCAAAGCCTTGGATCCTTTTTATTACCCTTGCCTTTTAGTTTTAAGAGCTATTGGCTTTTTGCTCTTGCCTTTTGGTTTAAAGAACTTTTGGCTTTTTCTGCTTGCTTTTTCTTTTTCTTCCTTTTTTCACCATTTTTCTTTTCTCTTTTTTTTTTTCTCACAAGCTTTTGTATTCACTGCTTTTTCTTGCTTCAAGAATCAATTTTATGATTTTTCAGATTATCAAATAACATTTCTTCTTTTTCATCATTCTTCAAGAGCCAACAATTTTAACATTCATAAACAACAATTTCAAAAGACACATGCACTGTTCAAGCATTCATTCAGAAAACAAAAAGTATTGTCACCACATCAAAATAATTAAACTAGTTTCAAGGATGAATTTGAAACCCTGTACTTCTTGTTCTTTTTGTTTTTAGAACATTTTTCATTTAAGAGAGGTGATGGATTCATAGGACATTTATAACTTTAAGGCATAGACACTTAAATACTAATGATCATGTAATCAGACACAAACATAAACATAAAGCATAGTAAATGAAAAACAGGAAAATAAGAACAAGGAGATTAAGGAACGGGTCCACCTTAGTGAGGGTGGCATCTTCCTCTTCTTGAAGAACCAATGGTGCTCTTGAGCTCCTCTATGTCTCTTCCTTGTCTTTGTTGCTCCTTCCTCATAGCTCTTTGATCTTCTCTAATTTCATGGAGAATGATGGCGTGCTCTTGGTGTTCCACCCTTAGTTGTCCCATGTTGGAGCTTAATTATCCTAGGAAAGTGTTGATTTGCTCCCAATAGTTTTGTGGCACGCCAGTTCAACATGCATCATGGGCGTCCCACTTGAGAGATGGGCATGGCACGCCAAGCCAAGCTGATGAGCTGGGCGTGGCGCGCCAGTCACACGCCGCGCACACGCCACTCACATGCCTCAATTTAATGATTTTTCTCTTTAGTTTTCAATTGTACTTTTCTTTTCCTTGTGTAATTTTCATTTCCAATAATAGGAGTAGTATAAATATCCTTTGAAGAGTACTGAAAAGGGGTTGGTTGTTAGCTTGGGATTTTTACTTCACTTATTTTATCTTCTTCCATCTCTTGTACTTTTCTCTAAGCTATGAGTAGCTAAACTCCCTCTCATTGGGGGAGGGAGCTTTGTTGTACTTGATGAATTAAATGATAGTAAATTTCTTCTTCTCTTCATCTCTCTTTGATTTGCTAGAAGGAATTTCATTCTTCATGCTTAGTGTTCAATCATCTTGGAAAAGAGGTTGAATGCAATTTGGGTTTCACGGGAGCCTTGAAAAAGGAAACATGAAACCATGCTTGAAATCCCTTCTCACATTGAGTAGATCTGGGTCTTGGGATTGGATATGGTGACAAGAAATCTACCCAAATACTTGGATCTATGAGGATGTGTAGTAAAATCAGGGACCAAGCTTATCTCTCTTTATGAGCAACTAGACCAAGGAATTGGCTGATTATCAAGATTTAAGAGATTGAATCACCAAGGAATTGAGGTTCAATCAATCATGATTGCCAAGAGGTCAATGAGTTGCATGATTGAAGAAGAGATGATCTGAATCTAATCCAAAGAGAGCAACATCTCACAACTCCAATGAATCTTCCCTATTCTTTATAGCTTTCTTTAATTTCTACTATCAATCCATTCCCCATTTTCAATCCAGTCATTTATATTTCTGCAATTTACTGTTATGTTCTTTATGATTCTGCACTTTATTGCTTCCCTTTATCTTTAAGTCATTTACAATTCTGCCATTTAGAATTTTGAACTTAACAACTATTCTTAATTAGCTTGACTAAATCACCTAGTAACTAAAGTCATTCAATCAATCAATCTCTATGGGATTCGACCTCACTCCTTGTGAGTTATTACTTGACGATAATTGGTATACTTGCCAAGAGGAGTTTATTGTAGTAATGCAGTAAATCTTAGTTAACAAGTTTATGGCGCCGTTGCCGGGGATTGAATTTGAATTGACAATGATTAAGTTGATGGGTACTTAGATTAAGCATTTTCTTTACTTTGTTAATTCCTTTAATTTCAGTTCCTTATTTTCGTTATTTTTTTTAGCACTTGCATCCTCAATTATTCATTGTATATATATCCATTCTAACAAGAAGCACACTAACTATTTGATGCTTTGCATCAACCAAACTTGACTTACCCACTCTTGTTCCAAGAGGGTGTTCATCTTTGTTTTAGATTGTGTTTTATGTTGTGTATGACAGAGAAGAAAGGAGCTGTAACCTCCTATGATTCTGAACCTAAAAGGACGTTTCTAAGATTGAAAAGAGAGGTAGTGGCAAGAGGCAAAATGGTAGATGGTGAAGAAGAAGAAGAAGAGAATCCAACCCAAAATATGGAGTGTGAAGCATACAATCATCAAGATGAAGTAGTAGGCAACCATGCTCCTCCACAAGAAAGGAGAGCAATAGGCTCCTTCATCAATTCCAACCCTGGGAATTGTGGGAGCAGCATCTTGAAACCCACCATACATGCCAACAACTTTGAGCTCAAACCATAGCTAATCACTCTTGTTCAGAACAGCTGCTCATTCGGAGGAAATGCTCAAGAAGATCCAAATCAACATCTAACCACTTTTTTGAGAATCTGTGACACAGTGAAGGCTAATGGTGTTCACCCAGACACCTATAGACTGCTTTTGTTCCCCTTTTTTCTTAGGGACAAAGCATCTAAGTGGCTGAAATCTTTTCCAAAGGAGAGTTTGACAACTTGGGAAGAGGTGGTGAATAAGTTCTTGGCAAAATTCTACCCTCCCCAAAGAGTTATCAAGTTGAGAAGTGAGGTACAAACATTCATACAACAAGATGGAGAGACTCTCTACGAAGCTTGGGAGAGATATAAAGAGCTAACAAGAAAATGCCCTCCGAACATGTTCAATGAGTGGATGCAGCTGCACATTTTCTATGAAGGATTGTCTCAAGAGGCAAAGAAGGCTTTAGATCACTCTTCAGGAGGCTCCCTCAATACCAAGAAGACAATTGAAGAGGCCATAGATATCATAGAAACTGTGGCTAACAATGAGTATTTCTATGCCTCTGACCCAAGGAGGGGAGTAATGGAGCTAAACTAGATGGATGCTCTACTGGCTCAAAACAAGGTGATCACAGCTCAATTGGCAGCTCTAACCAAGCAAATGGAGAAGAATCAAGTCTCAGCAATCAACACTCAAGCATTAGTGCAAGAAGGAGCTAGTTCGAAAGCTGAATATGAATGAAAGCAGGCCAACTATGTGAATAATCCACCCAGACAACCATATGATCCCAATGCCAAAACCTACAACCCAGGTTGGAAGAACCACCCAAATTTTGGGTGGGAAAACCAACAAAACCAATCCCATGATCACAAGCCATACCACTCTAACCAATATAACAACCCCAGCCATCAATTACACAATCATAGACCCTACCACAACTCACAGAATGCCCCCTTCCAATCCAATCAACAAACACACAGCAACTATTCTCACAATGTATCATCTTTAACCCCACAACCATGTGAGGACAGTGACAAATTTGCAAGATTGGAAGCTATGATGGCACAGATGGCAGGAGATATTGCTACTGCTGCAGAGAGACAAGCACACACTGACAAAAAGATAGATGCATACCAAGAAGAGGTCAGATCCTATATAAAGAACCAAGGGGCAGTAATCACAAAATCGGAAGCACAATTCGGATACATATCCAAGCAGATGCCCATGTCTACAAATGCATTCCCAAGTGATGCCATGACTAACCCAAGAGGGGAATGCAAGGCCATCACATTAAGAAGTGGGAAGGTGGTAAATGAGGCATCTTCAAGCCACAACTTGCAAGAAGAAGAAGCTGCCAATGACTCAGAAATCAAGGAGGAAGAAGAGATACATACCCCAGCCCCACCAAAGCAAGTCTTGAAGCCCTATGTACCAAAGGCACCCTACCCACAAAGGCTGAAAAAAGATGGGAAGGACAGCCAGTTTTCTAAGTTCTTGGAGGTCTTTAAGAAGCTTCAAATTAATATATCTTTTGCTGAAACACTAGAGCAAATGCCACTCTATGCCAAGTTTCTAAAAGAGCTCATGACTAAGAAAAGAAACTGGGGAGAAAAGAAAACTGTAGTGCTCACGAAGGAATATAGTGCCATCATACAAAAGAAGCTTCCTCAGCTCAAAAGATGAAGGATCCTGGGAGCTTCCAAATCCCATGCATTATAGGGGATATTAGCATTGAGAAAGCATTGTGTGACCTAGGAGCTAGCATCAACCTTATGCCCTTGGCCATGATGAAAAGAATGAGAATTGAAGAAGCCAAACCAACAAGGATGGCACATCAACTAGCTGACAGGACATTCAAGTTTTCCCATGGAGTAGTAGAAAAAATCCACTCAATTAAGTATAAAATGTACCACAAAATAGTGGTGCATCAGTTATACTGTCGTTCTACCCAAATTCATAAGATGAAGAACGAAAGCAATCCTTGAAACTAAATCAATACATTAATTAAAATAAAAAAAATAATAATCTCAATCTATAGAAATAAACAGAGCTCCTAACCTTAACTAAGGAGGTTTATTGGCTCATGACTTACAGAGAAAACAAGGGTTTCGAAAAGTGAAACGTGCGGAAGTCAGAAGATCCCCCTGAAGGGTGCATCTTTTTCCTTCTATATCTAACCTAATTTGATTTAAAAATAAAATAAAATATTAAATTCTAAACCTAAAAAATTTTGTTTGTAAATAAAAATTACAAAAATAAAAGATAAGATAATAACTAAGAGTTAAATCCACTAAAGATGCTCCTTTGATGAGGTTTAAATTCGGATCCTTGGCACTAAACGCCAGGTGTGGCGTTTAGCGCCTTCAAGGGCAAAAGCTCCATTTCACATTCTGAGTTGCTGGCGCTAAATGCCAGCTGGGCATTTAGCGCCCATGATGGACAGCTCAAATTTTTCTCTTTCTTGCACAAAACTCTGCCAAACTGACCCGAATTTCACCTGAAATAATTAAAATACTAAAACAATTCAAAGTGGCATCCAAAGAGGATTTTTACACCAAAATACAATTAAACTTAATAAATTCTAACTTAAAATAAGCGAAAAATAGGTATAAGATGCTCATGCATCAAGCAACAATGACTCCGATCAAGTGTATGTAGGTAATGGGTCAGGTATTTCTATTTAAAAATTTAGTTCTTCAATTTCGCATGATCCATACGCTAATATTACTTTTCAATTACAAAATTTACTCCATGTACCCCAAATTTTTCAAAATCCGCTTAGCGTTGCCAGGTTTGCAGCTGATAATGGTATCTTTTTTTAAGTCTAGCCTGATTTTTGCTTTATTCGTGATCAGGCTACCAGGGAGTTTCTCCTACATGGCATAGCTAGGAATGGGAAAAATTCCTTTCACAATCTCAGAGTTCCTAGGCATGCTTTTGAGAAATCTGCTTTGTCTTACAACTCTACCTATTCTCATAAACTTTTTAGTAATAATCATCCTTCTATTTCAATACAATGTAATTCAGATAGGATTAGAAATCAAGAAATCATTCCCCCTAATTTTTATGTTTTTAACAGTTCCTGTAATCAGAATAGTAATAATACAATCTTGTGGCATAAAAGACTTGGCCACTATGCAATGAAAATAGTTCATATAGTAATGAATTAGTGTTCTATTCCTATCTCTAATTCTGGATCATCTTTACAATATATGTGTGAAATTTTTCCATTGGCTAAAATGCATAGACTTCACTTTAATGAAACTCAAACTACATATCATCAACCATTAGAATGTGTTTTTGCCAATCTTTGGGGACCTGTCCCGGTTAATTCCAAAAATGGATTTAGATACTATGCTTGCTTTGTTGATAGTTTTTCTAAATTTACAGTTATCTTCTTGCTTGAAAATAAATCTCAATCTTTACTAGCTTTTCAAAACTATAAAAAGCTTATGGAAAAACAGACAGGACACCAGATTAAGGCTTTACAAACTGATAAAGGAGGTGGATTTATATCTACAACATTTGTTGATTTTCTTAACACTCAGGGCATTCACCATAGACAGTCGTGTCCCTACACACATCACCAACAAGGAAGTGTGGAAAGAAAACACAGACATATCACAGAAATGGGACTGTCCTTTCTTGTTTTTGCATTTGTTCCCTTCCAAATTTGGGAAGATGCATTTGTTACCTTTGTCTATATCATAAATATATTGCCTACACAAGTTTTAGACAATAAAAGTCCTTATGAAATTCTATTCCATCATAAACCAGACTTTGCCTTCTTTAAAGTTTTTGGATGTGCTTGCTTTCCTTATTTAAGACCCTATAATAGACATAAATTTGATTATAAGTCTAATTTATGCCTCTTTATTGGATATAATTCTACCCTCAAAGGCTAAAAATGTATGAATAAGAATGGTAAGATATATCTTGCAAGACATGTAACTTTTATTGAGAATTTGTTTTCTTATCAATCTATGTTTTGTGATTCCTCAGATGATATTATGGACTCTCTTTCTCTTGAAGTTCTGATTAATCCTTGAACACAACTTTTTCTTTTCTTTTCTTTGGTACTTTGCACCTTGAGCCTAACCGCGACTCTTAGTGTTTTGTCCTCAAGCTTAACTTGGCACAGAAAACACCACAAGCACTTAACTAGGGAACTATTTGATTTTCTCTTTGGTTCAAGGCATTAGAAGATACCTTGTTCCAATTTATTTTAGAAATACAAAATCAGACATTTCATTGTTCATTAAACATAATCAGTCTCATGTAATCTATTTATTAGTATATGTGGATGACATTATTGTAACGGAAAATAATTCAAAGGAAATTGAACTATTGATATCTTAATTGAACAGAGTTTTTCCGCTGAAAGATCTTGGCAGGTTTAACTACTTCTTAGGCTTAGAGGCAACTTATCTCCCTCATGGTGACATGATGCTATCTCAGGTCAGATACATAAGGGAGTTGCTTCTAAAGGATGGAGTGCATAATTCTAAACCATTACCTACACCAATAGCTACAGATGTCAAACTCTTCTCCAATAATTCAGAACTGTTTGAAAATCCAACACAATATCGGTCTATAGTGGGTGCACTGCAGTATCTAACTATGATAAAACTTGATATCACATTTGCTATTAATCGTATATCCCAATTTGTGCACGGTCCAACTTTGCTTCATTGAAAAAGTGTAAAAAGGATCCTCAGATACTTGCAAAGTACGTTGGATCATGGGATTGTGTTCACAAAAGCTGCTGATTTTTGAATTCTCTCTTTTGCAGATGCAGATTGGGGAGGGGATTTGGAGGATAGAAAGTCTATCTTTGGATTTTGTGTATATCTTGGGAACAACCTCATATCTTGGAAGAGCAACAAACAAACTAAAGTGAATAGAAGTAGCACGGAGGCAGAATACAGGGCTATGTGTGCAGCTCAAACAGAAATTATGTCCTTACAGCAGCTTCTACAAGAACTTCGGATACCTCAAATTGTGGTGCCTACTATCTACTGTGATAATCAGAGTGACTGTCTTCTTGCGGCAAATTCTATACTTCTTAGCAAATGTAAGCATTTGGAGCTGGATCTGCATTTTCTAAGGAACCTGGTTAACCAAAAAGCTCTTTATATTATGCATATTCCCTCTTCTGATCAAATTACAGATTGCTTAACAAAATCAATGTCACAACACCTATTTGATAGGTATAAGCACAAACTGAGAGTATTTCAGAACCCATACCTCAGTTGAGGGGGAGGGGTATTAAGGATAGAGAGTAATAGTGTACAATAGCAGTGTGCAAAACTGCATTGCTGTCTTTCTTGATA
>NC_029787.2:45060510-45073682 GCF_000816755.2 Arachis ipaensis | reverse complement strand
TTGGCTTAGTAAAGATGTGTAATTCTAAAATGAAATGATGCTTGATTACTCTCATTACAAGTCTTTGTCTCTATTTTAATTTTTCCTTTCTATTCAAACCTATCACTGCTCTTTCTCATAGAGCTTAGCTTAATGTACTTTCTTACCTTCTCTAAATATTTTACATACAACTTCAACCTTGAAGAGTTGTCTCTATCATACCAAAACTAAATGAGTTCGCATAGAATTTTTTTTTACTGTTAAGATGTGTGGTAATGAAAAATATGTTCAGAGTAAAATTCAATTTGTTTATAATGCTATAGCAACTTGATGAGTGGATATTTTATACATTTTTTGGCATCATTTTCATATAGTTTTTAGTAGTTTTTATTTAGTTTTATTAAGTTTTTATAGGTTTTAGTGTTAAATTCACATTTTTGGATTCTACTATGAGTTTTTGTGCTTTTGGACAATTTCAGGTATTTTCTGGATGAAATTGAGGAGCTGGAGCACAAGTTTGATTCAGAGACAGAGAAAGCACTGCAGATGCTGTCCGCACTCGAAAGAGCTTTTCTGGAGCAACAGAAGTCTAAATGGAGAGCTCTTAACGGCTATGGAAAGGTGACTTCCAGAGCTTTTCAGAAATATATAATAGTTTATACTTTTCTTCGGATTAGAAGGCCCAAAACTGGTGTCCAACGCTAGCTACCTGCCCCCTTCCAGGCGACCAGCGCCCAAAGAGCAGAGACCAATGTCCAAACACCCAGAGAGGATCCCCTAGCTGGCGTTCCACACCCAAGAGACCTCATAGCACATGGATCTCATCAAAGCTCAGCCCAAATACTCACCAAGTGGGCCCCAAAAGTAGATTTTAGCACTAAATAGACTGTTTTACCCTTACTAGTCATCTGTATAGTATTTAAAGTATATTTTACATAATCATTCGAAGAACACACTAGAGAGGACGCATACCTGACAACCCTATTTTCATTTTACATTGTATTTTACCTTCAGTATGAGTTTCTAAACCTCCTAAGTTGAGGGGAGGAGCCCTGCTGAGTCCTATGAATTAATAAAAGTATTACTGTTTCTCTTCGTTCTGTGTTTGATTAATTCTAAGATGTATACTCGATCTTCATCGTGGTGAATAGGATGATCAGACAATCAGCTCTGTTCATCACATTAAGACGAACGTGCCTGACAAACACCCGCGTCTACTTGGGCTCAGAGTGCGTCTTTCATCGGACAATGATGAGCCAACAGCTATGTTTATACATCTCTCAGACGGCTAATCCATGACTTCGTTGGAGACTTCTCGAGACATCAGTTCAGCCGATTTCTGGGGAGATTAGGATCTCTGTGGTAGAGGCTAGAACCCAAGGTGCAGCATTTTCTGATCCGAAAGATCCGACATTGTTTGTGGCGTTTTGAGTAGGATCATTAAGAAGAATGAACTAAATGAGATTCACCCTCAATCAGAATGGATCCGCACTAAACCTGGGGTTCAGATCTGGAGGAGTATTGGCAGCTACTCAAACCAGTGTCAATCACATACAGCCTGCCATTGAAGAAATCACTCACAAGCAAAGAGAGCAGTAATACCGGAGTTAATTCAGAAAGGCAAAGCAACTCTAATCCTCAACTCTATCCCTATCACTGATTTCCATTTAATTTACAAAGTATCTTTATTAGTTATATGTCTTCAAAGTTTCATAATCCTAACACAACTCCGTATCCAACAACCTTCTGATCTGCCTGACTAAGACCTGCAAGATAACCATAGCTTGCTTCAAACTACAATCCTCGTGGGATCGACCTTGACTCGCTCAGGTATTACTTGGACGACCCAGTGCACTTGCTGGTACTGCTGTACGAAAGTGTGGGGATTGTATGCACCAAGCTTTTGGCGCCGTTGCCGAGGATTGTTCGAGTTTGGACAAACTGACGGATTGTCTTGTTCCCTAGATCAGATAATTTTTATTTTATTGAGTCTTTTATTTTTATTTTTTCCTCTTCAATTTTCGAAAATTATTAAAAACTTTTTCAAAAATATTTTTCTTTTCTTTGTTTAATTTTTGTTCTTGGTATCGAGTTATGCATGTTCTTGTTTTCTGTTTTTCAGTTACAAAACTTTTAAAATCTTTTTCATACAGTTTATTTTCAAGCATCCTTAACTTTCAGTTTGAGAGTCCTTGTTTGTGTTCTTGATTAAATCTTTTATTTTTTTCTTCTCTATTATTTTTTTCAAAAAAAAAATCAAAAAGCTTTTCAAAAATATTTTTTATTTACTTTGTTTAATCTTTGTTCTTTGTTTGAGTCTTATGTTCTTGTTCTTGTTGAGTTTTTCGTTTTCTTCAAGCCTTTCTTTCAAAAAATTTTCAAAAATAGTTTCTTTGTTTAAATCTTGTGTCAAGTCCTTAAGTTTGGTGTTTTCTTGTTATTTTTCTTTCAATTTTCGAAAATATATGTTTGGTTTTCTAAAAATTTTAAGTTTGGTGTTCTTTCTATGTTGTTGTGTTCTTTGAGTCTTTGAGTTTTTTTCTTTGTGTTCTTGTGAGTCTTCAAAGTGTTCTTGAGTCTTTTTTGTGTTTTGATCTTAAAATTTTTTAAGTTTGGTGTTCCTTTGTATTTCCCTCCAAATTTTTGAAAATAAGCAGCATTAGATCTAAAAATTTTAAGTTTTGTGTCTTTTGTGTGTTTTTCTCTTTCATCATTAAATCAAAAATAAAAAATATCTTTTCTAACTTAATTTTTAACATAATTTTCGAAATTTTTAATTAAAAATTCATATTTCAATTTCAAATTTTTATCTTATCATATCTTAGTTGTCAAGTTTTCAAAAATAAAATATTTTCAAAAATAAAAATCTTATCTTTTTCAAAAATCTTATCTTATCTTTTTCAAATTTCAATTTTCAAAATTAAATCTTTTTCAAAATTAAATTTCTTATCTTATCTTTTTCTAATTTTAAATTTTAATTTCAAAACTTTTCTTATCTTATCTCTTATTTTATTTTAAATTAAAATCTTTTCTTAATTAATATCTTATCTTCTCTCTCTTATATTTCAAAACTACCTAACTAACTCTCATCTCTTCTTAATTTTCGAAAACTTCTCTCCTTCTCTCTCATCTATTTCAAAACTACCTAACTAACTCTTATCTATTCTTAATTTTTGAAAATTCCACTTCTCTTCTCTCTCTTCTTTTTTTTTTCAAAACTACCTAACTAACTCTTCTCTCACTTAATTTTCAAAAACTTCTCCTTCTTCTCTCTCTTCTATTTTCAAAAATTCAACATTTAAATTTTAAATTCTTTTTAAATTAATTAACTTAATTTTTGAAAACTAATTAATAAATAAATAAAATAAAAACAAAAATATTTTAATTCTTATTTACTTTTTCTATTTATACTTCTTCTCTTCTCATCTCTACTCATATCATTCTTCTTTTTCTCCCTCTGTATTCTTCCTTCTCTCTTTTATTTCTCTCTTCTTTCTTCACATCTCACTGGAAGCTCTTTCGTCCAAGTGGTACAAAAAGCTTTCTTCTTTTCTTTCTTCTCCTTTCTTGTTTATGACCGGGAATAGGGATAAAGAACCCCTCTTGACTCCTGATCCTGAACCTGAGAAGACTCTGAGAAGGCGTTTACAATAAGCTAAAGCACAACACTCCGGAAGAGACCTTTCAGAAAGTTTTGAACGAGAAACATAGGATATGGCCGAACCTCAAGAGGAGCCTAGAAAGGTCCTTGGTGACTTTACCATGCCTACCTCTGAATTTTATGGCAGAAGTATCTCTGTACCTGCCATTGGAGCTAACAATTTTGAGCTTAAGCCTCAGTTAGTATCTCTTCTACAGCAGAACTGTAAATTCCATGGACTTCCATTGGAAGATTCACATCAGTTCTTAGCTGAATTCTTATAGATCTGTGATACTGTAAAGACTAATGAAGTAGATCCTAAAGTCTATAAGCTTATGCTCTTTCCCTTTTCTGTAAGAGACAAAGCTAAGATATGGTTGGATGCCCAACCAAGGGAGAGTCTTGACTCTTGGAAAAAGCTGATTAATGCTTTTTTGGCTAAGTTCTTTTCCCCTCAAAGGATGAACAAGATTAGAGTGGAAGTTCAAACTTTCAGACAAAGAGAAGGTGAATCCCTCTATGAAGCTTGGAAAAGATATAAGCAACTGATCAGGAGATGCCCTCCTGACATGCTCTCAGAATGGTCCATCATAGGCGTGTTCTATGATGGCTTGTCTGAGATGTCCAAAATCTCATTGGACAGCTTTGTAGGTGGATCACTCCACTTGAAGAAAATACCTGCAGAAGTAAAAGAACTCATTGAAATGGTTGCAAGCAACCAATTCATGTATACTTCTGAAAGAAATCCTATAAACCATGGGACCTTTCAGAAGAAAGGAGTTCATGAAGTTGATACTCTGAATGCTATATTGGCTCAGAACAGGATCTTGACCCAATAGGTCAACCTGATTTCCCAGCATCTGACTGGAATACAAACTGCAGCTAGCAGTGCTCAGGAAGTTTCTCCTGACATAGAAGCTTATGATCCTGATCAACCAACCATGGAGGAGGTAAATTACATGGGAGAACCCTATGGAAATACCTACAACCCTTTAGAGAGGAACCATCCAAATCTTTCATGGAAAGATCAACAGAAACCTCAGCAAGGTTTCAATAACAATCAAGGTGGTAGGAACCAGAATAGGTTCAATAACAGACCACCATTTCCATCTTCTCAAGGGAACATGAAAACCTCTAAGCAGAGCCTTTCTGACTTAGTTACTCTGGTTTCCAGCCTCTCTAAGACCACTCATAGTTTCATTAATGAAACAAGGTCCTCCATCAGAAACTTGGAGGTGCAAGTTGGTCAACTGAGCAGGAGGATCCCTGAGATTCCTCATAAAACTCTTTCCAGTAATACTGAGGTAAATTCTAGAGAAGAGTACAAGGCCATAACCATGGAGGTGAAGGCCAAATTGGAGGAGAATGGGAAGGCATTGAACGCCAGTGAAGAAGCCGTCACTGGCCGTTCAATGCCCATCCTGGCAGTAGAGCTGGCGGTGAACGCAAGCTAGGGAGCACTGGCTGGGCGTTCAATGCCCAAACACCCAGGCTTTCTGGCGTTGAACACTAGTGAGGAACCCCTCACTGGGCGTTCAACGCCCAACCAAGTAGGCTTCCTGGCGTTAAACGCCAATGAGGAACCCCTCAATGGGCGTTCAATGCCCAGAATGCTAGAGGGACTGGCGTTTAACGCTAGTCAGGGTGGATACCAAGGGCGTTCAGCGCCCAAAGAGCTCACAGAGCTGGTGTTGAACGCCAGTCAAAGCACACCCTTTGAGTGCTAAAATCCCACTCAAGAACCCTCTAGCCGAGAACCAAAGGAAATCATAAAGACCATAAAGGTTCCTTTGCATACACTTCTGTAGTGCATGAGTTCTGATGACTACTCGTCCTTGGATGAGGATGAAGACACTAGGGAAGAGCAAGTTGCTCGGTACCTAGGAGCTTTTATGAAGCTGAATGCAAAGTTATTTGGTATAAGGCCATTGGAGGAAGAACCTCAACTGCTTACCAAAGAACTCCATGCTTTGGATCAGCAGAGCCTACCTTAGAAGCTTCCAGATCCTAAACGCTTTATGATTCCTTGCACCATAGGCACCATGACCTTTGAAAAGGCTCTGTGGTGACCTAAGGTCAAGCATTAACCTCATGCCACTCTCCTAGGTATCTTTGAAAAGAGTAGTAATACCGGAGTTAATTCAGAAAGGCAAAGCAACTCCAATCCTCAACTTTATCCCTATCACTGATTTCTATTTAATTTACAGAGTATCTTTATTAGTTATATGTCTCATAGTTTCATAATCCTAACACAACTCCGTATCCAAGAACCTTCTGATCTACCTGACAAAGACCTACAAGATAACCATAGCTTGCTTCAAACCACAATCCTTGTGGGATCGACCCTGACTCGCTCAGGTATTACTTGGACGACCAAGTGCACTTGCTGGTACTGCTGTAGGAAAGTGTGGGGATTGTACGCACCACAACTCCAAACTCAACTTCCAAAAACAAATTAAAAAATGCTAAAATTTTCTAAAGTCTTCAAAAGCATAAATTAGGAATACACTATAAGAAAAATATTGAGTACCGTCGGAATTATTGTTGGACTAATGAAAATAATCTGGCGGTAATAATATTACCAGTAGATATACCGTCGCACAAAATCTGACGATATAATCCTCATTGCGAATCATTTATCGTCGAATTTTCCAATTCGTCAATAATGACCATCGAATTCTGCGATGAATTCTTTGCCTGAAAACTATTTGATTACCGGTGAGAATATTGGCGCCACACTATTTTGTTTCTGGCTTAATTACCGTCGTATTTTTTTGGTAAATCTGATGCTAGCTTTAATTTTTGTTTTTTTTAAAACATAATTAGTAGTCAAATTATATTTTTTATTTTTTCAAATTTATTTTTTACCCAATTAGTGGTCGAATTCTCAATAATAGAAACCAAATAACGATTTTATTAAATGTCAAGTGTATGAATCAAATCAAAAGTCAAATAAGTAAAATACAATCAAATAGTCTAGAATAAAATTCTAATCACTATGGATCCTAAAAGTCGTCATTGTCATCCCCTGGTCTTGCTGAGGCGGCAAACTAGCACGCATTTGCTTCTGGTCCACCGCCATCTGTTGCTCAATCCGCTGAAGTCGCCCCAACTCCTACCTAAGCTCCATCTAGAGAGAATCTGTGTCTGATATGCGTGCGAGGATCTCGTTATATCTCTCCTTAGACTGCTACAGTTACTGAGCCTGTTGGTGAAGGCTCTTGGTGAGATTCAGCACCTGTTTCCTCAAATCGAGGACACTGTCCTCGGGATCAACAACATGGCTAGTGGCAGAGGTAGATGAAGCCCTCAGTGTAGAGGTGTGAAGGTTCTCGGTGAAGAACGATCCTAGCTCGTAGGCACAATTCTTGTACGGCTCAGATGCAGTCTCGCGCCAAACCGTGTCAAGATCGACAACTGCATCAGCAGTGTTGCTGGCGTTTCTCTAGTAGCCTAGGATTGCTGGGTTGCAGCTTCAGTCTCTGCGTGTAGGACTCCTACGTAACACATGATAGAAGGCGGATGACAGTTAATTGAAAACTTTACGTCAAATGATGCTTACTCACATAATGATCCGCAGACCGCTAATCAGCAAATCTTTCTTTGTTCTCCTTAGAAGTGTGAGTATAATTGAAGGTCTTCGCCATCGTTGCATCATGATCTAACGACTTAGAATACACATGTTGAAATAATATGTTAAATCTGGTAATAATGACATTAAATGTCAAAGAAAAATGAACTTAATAACAACATGAAACAAGTTACATACCAGCACGGCCTTTGTCTTCATGAAAGTCGCTGAACTCCCGGTATACTTCAATGACCACCCTATTATCCCTGTTTGTAAGATGGCGATGCCTGAACCCTATCATCAAATACATAATTAAATAAAATAGAAGATATAAACTAACTAAGGTTTGAATATGTTGAGTTTTTACCGCCTACTTCTGACACTACCGCTCTCTGGTCTCAGCATGGATCTTTTTTAGCTCAACCATTGGTGATCGTACATCAGCTTGATGATATTGATATACTCCTGTATACATGCATTGTTATTTGGAGCAAACCTATCAATGGAAAACTTAAAATTATTAGTTTACTAAAAATTATTTGAAGTAATCTACAAACTTCAATTATATTTAGATATTTTAAAATTTTGGCATAGTTTCATCTATAACTAAAAGACACCAAAAACTTTATCCATCAACAGTTCACTTAAATAATTCATAAACAAACTAATATGGCATTATATGACTTAAGCAGCAACATCCATCAACAATTAGAAATTCTCAAACACTGTTCAAACCTACTAACCTAAAACGACCATATCTTAACAACATAAATCCACTAAAATTAGAAAATTAAATGTAACTCAATTAAACTAACCAACTAAAATGAAAAACTTAAGATTAGTAACCACATATATTGAGTAAGAATGTCAAAATACTTTGCATATAAAAGACTTAAAATAGTACTCATGTCATCAAACCATCAGGCTAAATCATCATTCATACAATGGGAGGTGGTGGAGGAGCATCTAGTTGGGATCTGTGAGAGGATTCTGGCATTGCGGTATCTATTGCTGGAGGAGGCATCATCGTCGAAATAGTGGGATGCTGAGCGGATGGAGATAGTGGAGGAGTCGACTCTGGTGAAGTAGCCAGACGACTTCCTGATGGCGGGAGTGACGCAACAGAAAGAGCCACATAGTTGGAAATAAAGACCATAATGAATGGCTGATCCTATGCACCCATTGCCTGTAACATCCTAGGAGGGGTAGTTGCAGTACAGGGTGATATCGATGACTGAGAAGTCTTGGGAGTACCAGTAGACACTCTCCCTCTACCATGACTACAAGGTCGATTTGTGACACCTCTATCTGTCGTCATGTCTGCAAAGAACATACTAGTAAACACATATATTACAACAATATAATATCAAAAATATATCACAGCCTACAACTCAGATCAAAAACACCTAAAAAGTGACTAGTTAACAAATTTTAGACTAAGTCATGCTTTTAAATAAATCAAGCTCAAATATGAGCAAAAAATGTCTAACAAATCACAACACTACAAGAAAAAATAATATTTGTAACTAAAAAAATTGTTACAAAAAATCTAAATTTTGAAACGAAAGGTATTTGTAACAAAAAAAAGGATGTTGCAGTATGTCCCATTACAAAAAGTTTTTGTAACAAAAAAAATAAAACTGTTACAATACAAAGTAATATTTTGTAACAATTTTTTTTAATACAAAAACTAAAATTTGTTACAATAGTGATAACACTATTTGACCTTTAAAATGTTTTTCGTAACAAGTTAAATTTTTGTGTCATAATATTTTGTTACAAAATACTACTTACTTTTGTAACATTTTTTACTCTTAGTTACAAAAATAAAAAGTTCATTTTAAAATATTTAATTAAATAATTGATATATCAATTAATTTTCTAAACACGCTAACTTAACATTTATATAATATATAATCATATAGATAATTAGAATATCTTACATATCATTAAGATTCTTTTACAATAAAATAAGTTCTACAAATTCAACTAAACATAACTTTTTCCTAACATAAAATTGTATCATATCGGATTTATAATTCTTGACTCTTCTAGCATATTTCAGTCAAGTTGGTATCAATTTTGTACCCCTGCAAATATGAACAATGAAAACCAAAATTAAAAAATAACACATAACACTATCTTCATCATATTAAAAATTAAGTTAGAACTTACGAGGTAAAATTAACTAATTCTTTAAGAATCTATTCTTAAAGTTTAAACCTAGCCAATCAAGAATGTAATTTTCAAGAATTAACAATCCAATATATAAACTCGGGCTAATTAATCATAATTCAATTCATTAAATTTACATAAGTATCAATTGTCAAACAATCACTATAAAACACAATTTTCACCAAAATCCTCATAACAAATATACTTGATTTTTTTTTTATACTTTTACACTCATAAAGTTCCATAATGAGGTATATGTCAAAATACAATATAAGAACATTACAATAATTATCCTAATGAAAATCCAAACCTGAAAAGAGAAAGTTCTAAAGCAGCGCACCATCTAAATTTAACAAAGCAGTAAAGCACCCGTATAAGTTTATGTTATTGCAGAAGCAATAGTGATGCGAAGAGTTTGGAAATAGAGAAGTATAGCAAGAATGGAAAAATAAAACTGAATTAACCAAAATTGACAATGAGTAAAAAATCTAACTGATTACAATGAGTATTAGGCTTATATAGAAAGAATCTGTTGATAATAAAGCTAAAGGCTCCCTAACCAACTTATAACAAACTGAATAATAACTTGACAGCTAAGCCACACTATCTTAAACTTTTTTGAACTCTAATTGCTCCTTCTTTTCATTACTAACAGCACCATCAACAAAATTATTCCAGAATTATTAAAATCAAACCATCGACATTTATTCCAGAATTATAAAGATTATAGAAACAAAAAATTTAACAACAGAAACTGCAACAACGTTATTCTGCCCGAGTTCAGAAGAAAAAAAATCAGCACTATAACCCCATCAATAACTCAGAATCAGAAAAATCAGCAACCAACAACTCACAAATCAGAATCAATAAAATTAACAAAACTCAGCAATGCAGTGAAATACTGTAGCACCATCAACAACGCAGAATTAGAAAAATCAGTAACCAACAAACAGGAGAGAGGTGAGGCTCAGTGATGTTTTTCAGCAACACAAAACTTTACCTCAAAATATGATTTACAACAAGAAAAAAAATTAGCTCAGTCATAATTTCAGCAACAAATTCAATTTTCATAATAAAACTAAAGGCATAGTGATGATTTACAGCAATGAAATTGAAAAAATAAAGAATATGGCCAAAGGAAGCTCACCTCCAGGGACCAACTAGATGCTGGTTCCGTCTCCCGGTGATGGCAGAAACTAACTCCTTCTCCTCATCGCGTTCTGGTCCTCTCTAACGGCAGTGACAGATCTGGCAACGACGGGAGTCACATGATGAGCGAAAATTTGTTGTTGGTCTAGATTTTCTTCTTAAAGTAAGGAATCACTTCGTCGTGAGCATAGCTCCAAACCAACAAACAATCTTTGCAATCAAATTAAGATATGGTTTTGTCACAAGTAACAAACCCCTAAATTTATAAACCAAAGTATTTGGACTCCGGGTCGTCTCCCTAGGACACAATGTAATGCTTAATTATTGGCTATGAAGGGGTAAGGGGGTTTTGGTTCATAAGAGGGCAAGACAGTAAATTAAGCAAGTAGTTAAAGGAAACAAGATAAAAAACTCTTGGCTAAAACTTAGGTGATTGAGATCACTATCCTTGTCAACAAACCAAATATTGATAATTATGAGAGGCCAACCCATTAAGTCTATTTCCCAAAAGCTTTAAGTACGTAACATTTACTCCTAAGCTTGAAGTACGTCAAATAGGTTTGATCACATCAACCCTTAAGTCCTAACCTACCTACTAATTAACTTAGTAGTGGGTTAGCGTCAATGGGTATCAAATTGATCACCATGGGTTCTCAAATCACCAACTCTATCATACCCAATAACTCAAGTTTACCCAATTCCTTTGGCTTAGACCAAGAGTTGACAAAACTACTCAAAAACTAAGGAGAACATTTCATCAAACACATAGAGTGCAATAAAAGTAAACATCATAAATTGCAAGAATAATAAAATCTAACAACTACTAAGTGCAAGAAAAGTAAGAACACAATTCAATTCATCAATAAAAAGAACATCAACATCAAAATTGCATTAAATGTAAACCGAATCTAACATGAGTTCTTCATCATAAAAGAGAGCAAATTGAGAAATTAACATCACAAATAAGAGGATCAAGATGTAGAAATGAGAAATTATAAAAGAAACAAGATGAGATCAAGTAATTAAACATGAATCTAAGATAATCTAACATAATCCTAACCTAATTCTAGAGAGAAGAGGGAGCTTCTCTCTCTAGAAAACTAACTAAAGGCTCATGTTGGCTAAACTAATTATTCCCCCTTTGCTTGGACTTCAATTCTGCATGAAATACACTCAGAAACAAGTTGGATTTGGGCCTGGGTAGCTCAGAAATCGCCCCCAGCGTTTTGCCTTTAAGTGGGCCATGTGAGAGTATTGGCACGTGCGCGCCATGTGCGCGTGCGCGTCGATTGACAAATTCTTTACCCGCACGGACGCGGAATGTATGCGTGCGCGTCTATAGGTGAGACCACTTTTGCGCGTGCGTACCTTGTGTGCGTGCACGTCCTTTGATGCATTCCCAATATTTGTTTCTTCATGCATTCTCCCCTTTGTATGCTTTTCTACTTATTTCTTCCATCCAATACTTGCCTTATAAACCTGAAATCACTCAACACACACATCAAGGCATCGAATAGAATTAAAGTGAATCAAAATTACCAATTTAAGGCCTAAAAAAATGTTTTTACACTTAAGTAAAATTCAAGGGAGAATTACAAAACTATGCTATTTCATTGAATAAATGTGAGAAAAGGTGGTAAAATCCCCTAAAATAAGCACAAGATAAATCACGAAATCAGGGTTTATCATCACAGCACGCAAAATCGAGGAACGAACGGTAGCGATGGTGGCTGGAACGAACGGCGACGGTGACGCACCTTCAGTGGCGGCGACGGCGCATGCAATGGCAGCTCGAGGTGACGATGGTGACGTGAACCTCCACAATGACGACGGAACAGGGCGCAATGGCAGCTCCCTCCTCCTCGTGCTTGCTCTCTCTCTCTCTCTCTCTCTCTCTCTTCAACGGCCATGCTGGGACGACAGCAGGCGTTCGGCAGCGGTGAGACAAAGACGCGTGGCTTCACGGATGGTGAGGTGCGACGCCGGCGCGGGACAGCTCTCTCTCCTATTCTCTTCTTCCTTCCGTCGCAGCCCACTCTCTTCCCTCTTCTTTCTTCCCTTTGTTTCTTTCTTATTTCGTGTATGTGCTCGGCTAGGGAGAAGAGATGTCTGAACTAGGGTTAAATACAATTAGGATTAAGATTAAAGTTAAAAAAATAGAGAAAAGTAGTATAAAAATTTAAATATTCAAAATGTTTAATTATTTTAAAGGGTAAAGTATACTTTTTGTCCCTGAAATTTGTCAAAAATTTTTAAAATACCCTTAAGTTTTATTTTGTTTCAATTTCGTCCCAGAAGTTTTCGATTTGTATCAAATATACCCTTGACGGCTAAATTTTCAAAAAATTTAAGACCAATCTAACAATAATGCATGAAAATTATGCTTAATTTATTTGTGTTGAGGATTGTTCTTATGAAATTGTTGTTGAATTGATCTTAAATTTGTTGAAAAATTAGCCGTCAGGAGTATATTTGATGCAGATCGAAAACTTTTGGGATAAAATTGAAACAAAATAAAAATTAGGGACATTTTTAAAACTTTTGTCAAACTTCAGGGACAAAAAAGATACTTTACCCTATTTTAAAAATTATAGAAGGATTTTAATTAATTTAAATTTAAATTATTAAAATTTTATTTAATTGTCTTAATAAAATAAT
>NC_029787.2:45050739-45060498 GCF_000816755.2 Arachis ipaensis | reverse complement strand
TTTTAACATCTTGAAACAAAATTTTTTTTAGTTACAAAAAATTTTAAATTTTGTGGCAAAATCTTTTTTAGTTACAAAAAATCTTTTACTATTGAATTTTGAGACATTAATTTTTTATTACAAAATATTTTGAATTTTTGCGATAACTTAATTTTTTGCTATAAAGTATTATAAATTTTTGCAACAAAATACCATTTCGTTACAAAAATCAACGTAATTTATAACAAAAAAATCATGTTGTTATAAAATATTAAGACGTTTTGTAACAAATTGTTATGTTGTTACAAAACATTCTTATTTTGTAACGATAACTAATTTTTGTTAAAAAAATAACAATTTGTAACAATTTGAAAATTAATACAAAATTTTTATTACAAATGCTTCATTTTCTTGTAATGAAAGTAAACTCAGGTCATATAACTATAATACAAATATGACTTTTTATCGATAAAATATGTGACTGTACAAATTAATAGAAAATCTTTAATTTATTGAATCTCAAGCAATCCACCATCACGACTATTCAATATGCCTAACAAGAATAATGTGGAAGTAAGAATTGAGTTTTGAAAATCCAATCAAAATTTTAGAAAGAGCTTTTTGAGGCATTTTTATAAATATTTGGCGTGCAAAATAATGAAACACATCAAATAACATAACCAAACATTTTCTTAACATCAATTAACAAGTACAGTACACTAGCAATAGCATTTTGAAATATTTCCAGCAACATATCCAAATAAACAGTTTTAATCAATCAAGCAATTCACAATTTTAAATATTTTTTAACAACTTAAAATCTAACCTATCTTAATAACCTAAATCACAAAAATCAGAAAACTAAATTGAAAAAACCATAAAACTGATTCAAAATTTAAAACTGAAACTCTAATCAAACCTAGGATAAATTAAACTAAAATTAATGGATTTAAAACGAAATTTTGTTCAAGAACTAGCAATAGAGAATACAGGAATAGGGAAAAGATGCAGTGGCGACGACAATGGAATGAGGCAGCAGCGATGGCATCGATGGTTCAAGAATCTAAGGCAACGACGGTGATGGAACAAGGCAGCAGCGACGGCGATGGAATCCCTGGCAGCAATGACGATGTTACAAAGGAGAGGAGAGGGAGAACCAAGGTGAGAGAGAAGGAGAGAGGATAAGGCAAAGTGATGGGGAAGGGTTTCTGAATTCGAATTTTATTCAATTTTACCATCGGATTTACTGGCGGATAAAGCCACGTTTCACTAATTCATATTATCGTAAAAAGTTTCAGACAGTAAATTCAACGGTAAGATTGGCACCTATAAAACAAATTTTTGTGCCTTTTTTTACCGTCAGAATTTGGAACAGATTATAGAATCCGACGGTAGGTTTTTTTTGGGACGAATTTTCACTTACAACTGTCGAAAATTCGATGCTAAATCTGTTGGTAACGTCTGTCACTAAATCCAACAATATTCAGTGGTGCAGATTTTCGAATGTCCACAACTGAACCGGCAAGTACAACGGGTCGTCCAAGTAATATCTCAAATGAGTGAGGGTCGATCCCATGAGGATTGATAGACTGAACAACAATGGTCGAATGATTGGCTTAGTTAGACAAGTAGAAAAGGTTGTTTTGGTGATTTTCAAAAGCATTAAACAATAAAATGAGAGTAAAGAAAGCAAATAATGAGTTTGGTATGAAAACAGTGAGAGAAAACAGTTAAGGTATCGAAAATGTTTACTTTTTCGGATTAAAATTTTTTACCAACTATTTTAATCATGCAAGATTCATTTCATGGCAAACTGTAATTGACTAAACCCTAATCTCTTAGCGATTTAGCCTCATCTAACCTTCATGAACTGCCAATCTCTTGGTCATTTGATTCCGATTAGAGGGTTAAGTACAAATCTAGTTCATGGCCACAAAAATCCTAATTACCCAAAGCTAAACTGATTATATGTCACGTATCCAGATTAGTTCAAGTAATTAGCAATTTAGGAGGAATTTACTTTCAAGGTGTTGTTCATGTGAGAGACCTCTCTCAAGGATCACATAAACGCATATAGAATAAGGGTCATACTCTCGTTCCACCTTAATTCATTAAATTAAGAACGAACGTAATCCTTGAAATTGAATCAATGCATTAATTAAATTAGAAAAGTAATAGTTTCAATCCGTAGAAATACACAGAGCTCCTAACCTTAATAATGGAGGTTTAGTTGCTCATGGGAAAAATAAACCCTAACAGAGAAAAGTATGAATGTGCGGAAGAGGAGAGAATCCCCTCCTGGAGAAGTTGTTCCCTAAGGTAACGTTTGTTTTCGGAGACAGGACACAAAGACATGGACAGTACATGTTTAAAATGTGTTTGGAAGCAGAGACATGGACACGGAACACATTGTCTCCGAGACAGTTTTTTATATTTTTGTGTCCACTCTTTTATGAAGGACAATGATGGACACGGAATTTGAAAGAGTGGACACGGACTTTTTTATAAATTTTGTTTTCCTTTTTGTCCATAGATATTTTTTATTATTCCACTATTATCCCTTCTTATTTTTCCTATAATTAGTCTTAAAACTTTTTTTTTCATGTAAAAACGAATTCTTTTTTAAAATTGATTTTTTATTTAAAATTAATCTGGCTTATTAACCTAAACAAAATTTTTTATTAACCAAACTCAGATCTATTTTTTATTAATCTTAACCATATGTATTCCTACATATTAATAATAAATTTAAAAATAAAATAAATATATTTATAATTTTTATTTTAATATAAATACTATTATATATTTTTTTATTAAAATTTTTGGTCTCTTCAAACATTTTTTCAAGTTTCGTCTGTACTCCTACGTACTCTCATTCTCTATTAAATTAGTTTGTACTTGACGTAGAAAATTTAGAATCATATGGTTATTTTAGTCATTTCATATAATATTTTAGTCTTGTCTATGTATATCCAAACATAATACTGGACATTACATTAGTGTCTTGTACATCGTATCCAAACACAATACACAAACAATAATTTTTAGTGTCTCCGTCCTATTGTCTCTGTCTCTGTGTCATGTTCTGTCCTGTCTCTGAAAACAAACCCAGTCTAAGGGTTGAATCATTTCCCTTTTATAACTAATCCTAATTTGATTTGAAACTAAAATAAAATATTAAATTTTAAATCTAAAAGATTTTGTTTGTAAATAAAAATAACTAAAATAAGATAAAAGATAACAATTAAAAGCTAAATCCCACTAAAGATGCTTCTTTGAGTGAGGTTGACCCGTACTATTGGCATTTAGTGCGAGAATTGGCGTTCAGCGCTAGGAATGGTAGTGGCTTGGGCGCTGGTTCTCCCTTCTTGGGATCGGCGTATAGCGCCAGAATTGATAGTGATTCTTGAAAAAAAGTATGAACTATTATATGTCGTTAGAAATCTCTGAAAGTTGGCTTTTCAAAGCCATTGAAATTGCATCAATTGGATCTCTGTAACTCAAGTTATGCTCGTTGGAATGTAAGGAGGTCAGGATTGACAGAATCCACTTTCTTCCTTTGTTTTATACGTTTGAATCTATACTTGATGTGAAGTTCCAGGATTGCTTTAGGTATCCCAGAACCTTATATTTTACATTACTGGGAACTGTTACCATATTGATAACCTCCGGTTATCATACCATATATTGTTGTTTTTCATATGCAGGTCGTAACCCACCTCAGTGAGTTGCAAGATGGTGACGGAATGGAGGATCTTTTATCACCCTTTTGTATTTTGGATTACTTTGTCATAGATATACTCTCACTTTTGTATTTTTGTTGCCTTAGAGGCTTGATTTGAGAGATAAGTTGTATATGCTGTTTTAACTCAAAAACTCTGTATTGTCCGTATGTAACTAGTCGGCCTAAACTCCGCAGGCTATGGCTAGAGTTCTTTTGACTATCATACTTACATATATCTATCTTGATTACTATTGTATTATGCTGTATCTTGTGCCTCTATGATTGTAGTTATCGTGTGAACGCTTCGCGCTTTTCTGTGTCTGTTTTGAGCTATAATTTTTCATCGAGTTTCTAGTATTATTAATTCTTTTTATATGCAATATTTTATGAGCTTTACACATGTCGTGGCGCTTTGTTATCCTTTGCTTTACGGCATGAAATAAACCTCGGGGTAATTAATGCGTGAGCATCTTCTCTATCTTTTTCTAGTAAATTTGCATTCAAATTATTGAGTTTAATCAAGATTTAAATATCTTTTAGCCACTATGGATGCTACTTTGAGTTGTGTGCATTTCTGTTTATTTTAGGTAGCATTCGAATGGATTTGACGGAGTTTTGTAGCAGAAAGGGGAGAAAGCGAATGATGCTGTCAACCCCGACCTCCTTGCACTCAACCAGGAATAACTTGAGTTACAGAGGTCCAATTGACGTGGTTTTAGCGGCATTGGAAAGCTAACTTATAGGGCTTTCCAACAATATATAATAGTGTACACTCCTTCTCTAGAGAACTCTGCCCACTCCACGTTGAACTTGGCCCCTGCCAAGTTCAACGTGAACTTGAAAGCTTCCGGGGAAAACCACACGTTACATCCCACACTGAACTTGGGAAAAGCCAAGTTCAGCGTGGACTCAAACCTATGCGCACAAGACTCCACTGTATCATCCACACTGAACTTGATAAAAGCCAAGTTCAGCGTGGACCTCAACATGTCCAGTGGTCCCCATTCACTCCAACAAAGGCTACACAAGAATTTAATTTATTTTTTATTAAACTTTTATTATTTTTATAATTAGAAAAATATATTATTTAATTTTTAGGAAATATATTTTACATTAATTAGGATTAGATATAAAAGAGAAAGAAATCAGCCCTTCGGGCTCTCTTCTCTTCTACCTCATTCCAGAATTTACAGTTTTTCAGAATCCTTATTTTCTCTCTGAACCATGAGCAACTAAACCTCCACTGTTAAAGTTAGGAGCTCTGTCTATTGTATGGATTGATACTATTATTTTTCTATTTTAATTCATGTACTGATTTATATTTCAAGAATTGTTTTCGTTCTTTATCTTATGAATTTGGGTGGAACGGAAGTATGACACTTGTTCTAATTGAGTTCTTGTATAACTTGGAAAAGCTCTTTACTTGAACAACAGCTTGAAAACATATTCTCCTAAATTTTTAATTATCTGGACTTAACGGGATACGTGACATATAATCCTCTTATATTTGGGTAATTAGGATTTTTGTGGCATATAAACTAGAATTGAACTTCACCCTCTAATTGGAATTAAGTAACCAAGGAATTGGCGGTTGATGAAAGTTAGAGTAGACTAAGAAGGTCTAAGGAATTAGGGCTTAGTCATATATAGTTTGCCATGAATTGAATCTTGCATGAATAAAATAGTTAGTAAGAAAATTCAATCCGAAAAATAGATATCTTTGAAGCCTTAACTATTTCTCCATATATCATTCACCACTTGTTTACTGTTTGCTTTCTGAATTACTGAATTTACTAATTAATGCAATTGAATTCTCAAACACTATTTTCTGTTTGCCTAACTAAGTAAATCACTTGACCATTGTTGCTTAGTCCATCAATCCTCGTGGGATCGACCCTCATTCACTTGAGGTACTACTTGGTACAACCCGGTGCACTTGCCGGTTAGTTTGTAGTTGTAAATTCCGCACCAAGTTTTTGGCGCCGTTGTCGGAGATTGATAGTGATTAACAACTACTAGTTGTTTGATTGCTTAGATTGGGCACTTTAGTTTTTATTTCCATAATTGTTGCTTTATTATTTTCGAAAACAAAAAATGTATATATGCAATTAAATTAGTACTAATATTTTCCTCATTTTTTTTCGTTAGCTTCCCCCCTCCCCTGCTTCGTTTTCTTTTTCTTTTCCTTTATTATTTAGTTAATATATATAAGTAAATTAGTACTAATATTTTTCTTAATTTCTGAAATTAAGTTTGGTGTTCTCAAGTTATTTTTATTTCAATTTTTCCTGTTTATTTTTCTTGTTAATTTCGAATTTTTCTGTCCTAATTCTACCTATAATTTTCGAAATTTACTTATTTATTTTATTTAGTATTTTTATTTTATTTGTTTACACAGGTTACCTCACTGGGAATTCTCTATACTCTGACGTAGAGAGTTCCATCTTTTCTTGTCTTCTGTCTGTTTATGAGCAGGAACAGGGACAAGGAACCTCTATTAGACTTTGATCATGAACTTGAAAGGACTTTGAGACGACGTTTGCAACAAGCAAGACTTTACAAGGCTGCAGAGTCCACTATGGATCATAATAATAATGCTGTCAATGCCAATGTGGCAAATCCAGTTGGGAATGAGCAACCTAGAAGAGTGCTTGGCTCTTACACTGCTCCCAATGCAGATCTTTATGGAAAAAACATTGTGGTGCCTCCTATAGCTGCAAACAATTTTGAACTAAAGCCTCAGCTTGTCACTCTTGTACAACAAAATTGTCAGTATCATGGACTTCCTCATGAAGACCCAAATCAATTTATCTCTGATTTTCTGCAGATTTGTGATACTGTAAAGATCAATGGAGTGAATCCTGAGGTGTACAAACTCATGCTCTTCCCATTTGCTGTGAGGGATAGAGCAAAGCTGTGGTTAGATTCTCAACCCAAGAAGAGTCTGGATACTTGGGACAAGGTTGTCACTAGCTTTTTGACTAAATTTTTTCCACCTCAAAAGCTGACTAAGCTAAGGGTGGAGGTTCAGACTTTCAGACAGAAAGAGGGTGAGACCCTTTATGAAGCTTGGAAGAGATTCAAGCTACTTACTAGGCAGTGCCCTCCAAACATGTTCTCTAGATGGATTATACCTAATTTAAATGTAGTAGACTTTTTAAAATTTGGATTTTACCTAATTTAATTTGATTATATTATTACTTAAGGAAATGGCTTTCAGTATATCACATATTTGAGTAAACGTTAAAATTCAATTTGAGATGCCTTGGAGGTAGCAAATAATACTGATTGCACACCAAGTAAATATAAACAAGAATGCACAAGAATTCACAAGTGATGGTATAATGTTTCATTGCCAACTTAGGCACTAGCGGTCATGTCTCATGCCCTAGCTAGTTAATTAGGATCAAATGACAATTGGGTCAACTTAAATAATTATGCCACATAAGATATACATTTTATCGATCAAACCATTAAATTATAATATATCATGAAAATCATTTATACCAAAATTGAACATCAATAATCATATAATTGAATAACACTTTGTTTTTGCATATTTTGAACAAATATAATGTTGATTTTCAAGTATATAAAAAGTGTAACAAATAATTTTGGATTAGCAGATGCTCTATAACATATAAGTTTCTAATCCAAGATTAATTTTTTTATAAAATTACATGAACAAAAAATTCCTCGTATACTAAAGTACATTATATTAATGCCGTTGGTAATGAAACAGTGGTAAACCCGGTTGACAAATAAAACATGCTAACCATGCATCATCATCGAAGAAGATTAATCTATTTGTTATACAAAAAAAAGCATATATACATGGAAGAAAGACGTTCACATATTCATGCTGAAGGGCACTCATTTTCCAGAGTGCAAAAAAAGTCAACTACGGAATCTCTTGGCTATCATGTGGAATAGTCAATTGCAGTATCACCTTCAACAAAAATGGGTATGTTAGGAACTATTTAAAAAAATGAATAGAAAATTCACCCTGACTTTTACCCTCCCTAAAGTGTAATAATCAAATTTAGGTTCATTACTTTGTGTAGAGTCAATGGATGATGTGCGCTGTGGGGTTGACAAAGACAACATATCTGTTACGGTTCGATAAAAGAAGTACAATATCCATTAGTTTTATGCCAAGGAAGGAAAATAATTGAAGATAAAACATAAAACAAAGGGGATACTTTAACAAAGATCAAATATTTTTACATAAAAACATATAATATTGTGAAACATTAGATGGTTCAGTTAAATATATTTAGTCAAATATATCAAACTATCTAACGATTCACAATATTATTTTCATATAAAAATATCATTGTAATAGTATCCACCACAAATATTCATTAGTGGATCAAAAGTAGTTATATCATATTAACTTTTTGAGGGATGTTGTGTGTACAGTCATCTGATCCCAAGAGGATGCACTATAATTACCTTTATTAATTATTGTAAATTGGTATAAGGGAAGATAATTACTTTAGAAGGAAAAATATACCAATAGAATGGCGTGTTCCCTTAACAGCAGCAAAATTCTTATATGTATAGCCAACAAAACTGAGATCTTGAGGAGTTAACAACTTCTGTAGCGAAAGAGATCAATACAACAATATATCATCATAAAGGATTCTAAAATGAATCATCCACCATAAATTAACGCGTATATTTAGCATGCAACACATTTTAATAGGGATTGACTAAAATATTTTTTGCAATAATAAAACCTTTCTATATTAAAATATTGAAGAATAATATGTTGACAAATTCTAAAGGATATGGAATTGTCACTCCTTGTTAACTACTTGGCTATTGAAAAATAAAGATTGCTACTTCTTCAAGTAAATAAAGTACATACTTTTCTGATCGGTCCTGATGCACTTCTAGTTGGTTTTGGTTGTTCTGCTTCAACCTATACATTAACATAACTATAACCATGTCATAATTGTAGCTAATAATACATAATCATACATGGAGAAAACAAACAATACAAAAGTTCAACAAAATATAAATAAGAAAACCTAAATAAGAAGACAACATACAAACAATAATTATCATGCCTTGTCATTTCGAAGATAGAATTATTAAAGAATCAAATATTAAAAATATTTGAATTTAAACCAATAACTAGATATCATAAATATTCACTTACCATTGTACAAATATAAAAAAAATTTCTAAGAATAAGCCAACTCAAGTCCACTTCCTTTTATTTTTAATTTTAAAATTTGAAAAATTAGGAAAATAAAAGTTATTTATTTTTTTATTTGTAACAGATCTATTTTTTAATTAATAAGCTCCAGTTGGCTGTACCCTAATTATCTAACATTACCGAAAAAAAAATGGAAATACACTATCTCACAAGCATACAATTCTGGAAACACATGCTATGTTCGTTGCTTTCACACTCTGCAGGTTCTCTGTCTGTGTTTCGCCACTGTGAATGCATAAATTGTTTTTTATTTCTTTTTTAATTTTAAAACACAAGTTAACTAAATTTATAAAAAAATTAAAACTTAATAAAACTTTAAAGACAATTTTAATTTTACTCAAAATTTTTATACCAAAATAGTTCTTATCCCTAACTTAATCTATTAGTAAACTCAATGCAAAATGTTGCTACGGTATAGGTGAAAGAGGACAAACCAATTAGAAAAGAAGAATTCTTAATTAAATAAAAATACTTGACCTCATTAAATTTCATAAAATTTTGAGTGTCAAGCTCTCCATCGACCTGTGGTATAAATGCTGCCTCCATTTCATAAAGCCTATCCCATTCAACATTTTTGAACCAAGGATGAGTCTGGTCAATTCAGAACCACAATATTGTTAGGGAATATTGTAATTTTGTAGTAGAGAGTAGGGGAGAGGAAAAAAAAAATACATTTTACACACTTTAATTTCATATGCTCCATTAGTACCAAGCCTTTGTGGAGCATCAACAAGTAACCTACATATTAGATCTCTTGCTTCTGGACTCAACCTTATCTCAACTGGAAATTTTAAGTGATTTTTCCAATGCACAATCTGAAAACACTTAA
>NC_029787.2:45048966-45050715 GCF_000816755.2 Arachis ipaensis | reverse complement strand
ACTAATAATAACTTTAGCATCACAATGAATAAATTAAAATAGATTACATGCATGCCCATGAATAATGAATGTTTATTTCTTAGTTTATTGAAATATTTAATAAATAAAGCACACAAGAAAAAAGAATATAAAATTTTTTTTTTACGATATTTTTTAACTCGATAGGCTAATGACTAATTTGCTGCGAATTTGAGTTCTTTTTAAAAGTTTATCGCTGACCAATAAATAGCTACATGCACAAGCTACCCACTAAACCAAGCCAGCTTAATTATAAAAGTTTTAGTATATTATTGTCCTTAATGTTTATTAAAAATTTTAAAATTATTTCTCTTATTTAATTTGTATTAATTTTGTGCCTAATATTTTTTAAGGTAATCAATTTTATTCTTCTATCCAAATTAATATAACATGGTGAAGATTGGAAAATGATGATATAATGATGGGTATCATGAGAATAAAAATTATTAATTTTAGTAGAGGGTAAAATTAATTTACTTTTTAAAAATTAGCTGTAAAATTGATACAAAATAAATGTTAAGGATAATTTTAAAATTTTTGACAAATAGTAAACACAAAAATTATATTTGATCTAGAGAAAATATTCTCGTTATATTGTTCAACATAATTTAATTTAATATTATTTATTATTTAACAGAGTTTAATTTAATATTATGCCATTAAGTCATGCACCTCTTTTTCTTTTTACACATCATGCACCTTTGATATACAAAACTCATTTGAAAAACATTTATTAGCCAATTTATTTTGTGCAGAATATGACTATCTTCATATATTAGCAAAGGATCCTGCTAAGAAGACAATAGATAAATATTCAATTGGCTCCCCGTACTTTTTTATTAGAAAATATCACAAACTGGATAAATGCTGTAAGCATTTATGATGGTGATTCAAATCAAATCTCCAAATAACTCACTCCCATGTTGTTGGGTTGCTAATAGTGAGTTCTTTAACTTTCTCACGAGGAAAGCAATAATGAACTAGATGTTTTGTGGTTGCCGTTTACTTTTAGAGAATTATGTTTGTTTCATTACTTATTAAACCAATTATTACTCTAAATTATAATCAAAATAATTTTTTTTTGTAATAGAAATGTTATTTCTTTGTCGTATAGTGTGAGAGTTTACATCTATATATAACTCATATTGTGACAACAAAAATATAGTTGAAAAGAAAAGAAAGAACAACTGGAAAAAAAATATAAAACCTTTCTACATGTTGTTATAGGATCATCAGAATAAAATGGAGGATAACCAATAAGCATCTCATACAATATAGCACCAAGAGACCACCTGTATCAAAGAAAAAATCACTTTATTTAGAAAAAAATATTACTATTATAATGAAGACATTTATTTACAAGGAATACATGACACCTTTCAAGGTAGAAGCTAATACAAAAGTGAATACCATATGATTCCCTTCACGAAATCATTTAAAAAAAGGAAAATAAGCATGGAATAATGAAAATGAAACATTTTTATCCATACTTTGTGTTAGCAAATAATTTTGTATACTGAAATGGATATACTACTTATCCAATTCATAATGATTCAGTTCTTTCTTAGCTTTAATGATCCATGTGGATTGTATGTATATTATATAAAAAAAGAAAACTTATTAAAATTGGATAGAAAGACTTTCATTAGCGTGTGTGTTTTCTTCCATTATCAAAGATGACTTTTAATTAGTATATGCCCGTAAAACTTAAGCACACAAACATGACAAGGT
>NC_029787.2:45048370-45048846 GCF_000816755.2 Arachis ipaensis | reverse complement strand
AGTTTAACGATATAGTGTGACTAATTGATAGAACCCAATTTTATGAGATCAATTGAAATTTTAAGAAATTCTGATATCTTTAATTTCTCTATACCTTTTGTATTTAATTGCCTTTATTTGTGATTCTTGTTTTCTATTGTGATTGGTGACAAATTTCATGAATTCTTGCCACAATTTGAATATATTTGAATCTTTTATTATTTATATGGCATTTTGATGTGTTTGTTATTATTTTAGGATAAATTAAGATCAAGTGTTACTACGTACGCGGCAGTAAAATTGCCTGGTACGTTAGTGAAGCACGTGAGCTCGCGTTTGGACCCAAAAAGGATATAAGAAGTGGAAATCAAAGGGGCATAGTAAAAGGAGTTGTATTAATTAGGTTTTAGGTTATGTTTTCAGTTTGGGATAAACCACCAAAACCACTCCCAATTTTTGAATATGCTATCAAATATATTTTCCACTTTTGATAATAA
>NC_029787.2:45027294-45047806 GCF_000816755.2 Arachis ipaensis | reverse complement strand
AAAGTTACCAAATTTTTAAAATTAAAAAGTCTCATTTTTTTAATTATACTTGCAAAAAATTACATTAAAATTCAATTTTTAAAGTATTTTTTAAAATATATATTTAACACAGAGTACTTTTGTCACGTTTTAAAATGTTTTGAAGACATTTTTTTCATTAATAAAAGTAAGGGATAGTTTTATCAAAAAATCAAAAACGAATTTGATAGTTTACTATTTAGTTTGTATTTCTAGAGAGAAGCTTCTTCTACTCTCTAAAAAAGTTTATATAGCCTTAGATTAGATTTTATTTCAATTTGCGTTCAAGACTTCAAGATTCAATCATTTCCTCAATTTTCATTTGGTTTGCACTCTTGTTGTTTTTCCCTACCTTATGTAATGAATGGTTTATGTTTGAATCTTAATTTAGAATTAATGAATAATGAATGATTTTTCTTTGGGTATTGTAAATTTATGTTTGTTGGAGTTGCTTTTATGTTTATTGCAAATTTGATTATCTTAGATTTAGATTTTATTTATTTGCAAGTTATGTTTTGATTCTACATATTAAGTGTTTGTTAAAATACTTCTAGTTGTTATGGAGTAGATTTATATTGCATTATGAATTGAGGTGATTTTGAGTCCCGATTAATTTTCATTGGTGATAAATAAAAGGGATGAATTTATATTGGTCTTCATAACACTAACCCACCTACCGAATTCCCTTGGTTAAATGGTTAGGACTACGTGAACTAGGATAATTAATTGTAGTTAAAGGTTAACCAATATGGACAACTCTCTTATTTATCATATTTACTTTAGCTTAGTGACAAGGATAAACAATTTTAAGGATTAAATCTAGCTAAGTGTCATAGTAAATTTTATAATGTTATATTTAATGATATTTATATAATATTTTAGAGTGTCCTAAAAAGTCTTAGAAAATTCTAAAAAATGTCAAAAAATTCTAAAAAAATGATAGAATATTCTAGAAGAACGTAAATAGGTATAGAAGTATAAAGATTAGTTTAGAAGAATCTAGAAGTATTTAGATAAATGTAGTATGTAGGATATTTGTAATGAAAATTCTAGATAATCGATATGGACTGTCGATTAGATTTAATCATAACTATCTGTTTAAGAGATAGATGACTATAAATAAGAATTGAGAGTTCTGTGATGAGTATGTAAGTTCTCTAAAAAATACTTGTGTAGAAATTGTATTTTAAGTTTTTTTTGCTAAATATTGAGGATTAGTCTAAATTGGTCTTAACTTAAAAAGTCGACTAAGTTTAAGTACCGGCGCAGTAAAATTGGAGTGTATCCAAAAACGTGACACAATGCTCTTTTAGTAATTGAATTTGATAATTTTCTTTTTCTAGATATTTTATGTTGCTTTTAATATAATTGTCATCTTTGGTCTTCCTAATTGCTAGGTTACTTTATTGCTTGATTTAGTTTTAGTTGCTTACAATTAACTGCCCAATTCTCATAGACTCATGGTCAATTAGGATTGCGCATTCTTGGAAGATGATCCGGAGCTAAAACTCCCAATTTGGCTTTGAATTTGTGATAATTTTCCAATTTGATTGGAAATCTGGATTTGGAATATTACTATAACGAGATAAAGAGTTTTTTAATTTCTCAAGCAGATTTTCACCTTTTTAAATTTGATCGTGGAAGTTGAGTTTGGAGTTGCTACAACAATATAACCAATTTAATTTGAATCCAAACAAAAATTTTCACTATCACCAATCAAAGACAATGCTGTTGCATTGGGGACTTGACTTATTGTGTAAATATTATAAGCAACATTTGGCTAGAAGCTAACTTAAAAAGGCATTGCAAACTTATGATTTATTCACATCAAAATAAAAGGTTACTGGGTCAAAAAATGGATAGATGTAGCTGAAAAGAAAGGCAAATAAAAACAAACCAGTCACATTCTGCACCATAGCCTTTTTTTAGAAGCACCTCGGGAGAAATATAGTCCGGAGTACCAACCATGGAAAATGCCTGCCATGAGCATATAGAACAAGATATGGTCAAAAGGATTATAAAAAAACAATATTCCATGCACTAACATGTGGCTATTGTCATTAACAAGGTATAAGAAATTTGTTTAATGTAGAGAGAAGGAAATACCAACTTCCTCCGATTCATTTGCCAATGTTGAAGTTGTTCAAGGGGACTTTTCCAGCGCCTTCCATTTCTTTTATTTGGGTTGGATCCATCAATGTCCATGGTATCATTCAAGTTCTCATCATCTAGAACTTCATTTTCATTTATAGATGATAAATTAGAACAGTCAAGTGGCTTGCAAAGACCAAAATCAGAGAGCTTCATATGACCATTTTTGTCCAATAGAAGGTTGTCAGGTTTTATGTCTCTATGGAAAACAAAAAGAAGATGTATGTATATTTACAAATTAAGCTTTTAAGGATAGAATAATCATAATGCAGTTGAAAATATAAGAATACAAACCGTACCGATGAATGTAATTGTGTTTATGAATAGACTCTATTGCCAAAACAGTTTGCGCAATGTAAAATCTCGCCATAGTTTCGGTCAAAATTTCCTCTCTCATAAGCAAAGTCATTATATCACCACCAGGTAAATACTCCATTATTAGATATAAGTATTCATCATCTTGAAAAGAGTAATACAGCTTCACAATGCACTCACTTGCAACTTCTGCAAGTACATTCCTTTCCGCTCTAACATGCTCAACCTAATTAAGATGGAAATGTACATACTACGGATAATTATTCTAAAACAAATTCAAAAATCAAAACATGAAATTTTCATACTACTACAGATACCGGTACACTGTTATTACAGTCATTTTTAACTTTTGATCTTATTAATTATTAAGAACATATATAATATATATAATTAAGATCAACAGTTAAAAATTACTGAAATATCGGTGTATCGGTATACTTGAAAACTTTTTCTACGGATAATATGAAACTTTACCTGTCCCCTACGAAGCATTTCAGACTTCTTCAACTTTTTCATGGCGTATATGTGACCTGATTTCTTTTCCCGACAGAGTCTTACCTACACAAACAAGTTGTACATGCAAACAACTAATGGTAAAGAGGTAGGAATACAACAATAGTAAAATCAATAGCATAAACTAATATATTAGTCATGAATTTCATAAAAGAGAATAAACAGATGACACTATTATTATATAAAGTGGTTGTGTATTAGTGTATATATCTACCTCGCCAAAGGCTCCTCTGCCAATAATTGTTAGAAGGTCAAAATCATCAACACATATTTTGTTTCTTTTTAATCGTATATACTCAGTCTCCTTTCGCTCTAAATCTTTTAATAGATTGATTTGTTCCTCTTCTGGTACATGAGAAGATGCTAGCTTCTTTTCTAGTACTAAACGCCTGCATATTATAAAATTAGAAAAATTAGAAGACCAAGATTCTATTTGCTATTTATTTTCATTTTCAATGCTATCTATTTCAATATTTTATAAATAAAAATGTGAAAAGTGAGAACATAAAAGAAGACTTCGGTACAAACCAATCGAATACTAACATTGAAAATAGATCTTCTCAAATTTTTTTTCACAATTGATCATGTAGTATGATCTCACAAAGTTTCTCTCACATAAATTTTATTGGTCTCAATTAATTTTCGTACCATCTAAAATCGCATTTTACAAGATTAATTGTGAGAAAAAAATTCAGAAGATCTATATCTTGGATGTAAGCTTTTTTTTTTCCTGTATATAAAATAACTTAGGATAGTCGATAAGCTATAAGAATAAATCTCTACATCCAAGTCATAACCCTAACCAAGTCCAATAAAGTATTTTAAATTCACGCGTGCACGTTCACTGCTGTCACTTCTTCTTCTTTTAAATTTGCGCACGCAGGTTATTCTTCTTCTTTTTTCCTAATGCTGCGTCTTCTTCTTCTTCTTCTTTTCCTTTTTCATTATCTTTCGCTTTCGTTATCGTCATCACCAACAATACCAATATTTAACTTCTTTATTAGTTCTGATTTTCTCTGATGCCATTATTAAATAATTTCGGTTCATTTCTTAGTTTATTTGATATTTTTTTGGATCCAAAATATAAATTCAATGTGTTTTTGTTGATGATTGAGTTTTTTTATTACTTGTTCAAATATGAACTAATTTCAGTTCATTTGTGAATTAACTGAGGTTCACTTGATGCTGCTGTTAAATATTAACCAAATTTTTTATTCCTTAAAAGGTTTCGGTTCATTTTTTAGTTTAATTTAGGTTCATTTGGTTTCATCTCGCTTGAAGTTGCTAAACTTGTTCATAGGTGGTTGTTTAGTTAGTTTTTATTCAAATCTGAACTAATTTCGATTTATTTGTGAATTAACTAAGGTTCACTTGATACTGTTGTTTAGTATTGGCCAAATTTTTTATTCTTTAAGAAATTTTGGTTCATTTCTTAGTTTAATTTAGGTTCATTTGGTTTCGTTTCATTTGAATTTGCTGAACTTGTTCGTGTGTGATTATTTAGTTAGTTTTTGTTCAAATCTGAACTAATTTCGGTTTATTTGTGAATTAATTGAAGTTCACTTGATGCTGCTGTTAAGTATTGACCGAATTTTTTATTCCTTAAGAAAATTTGATTCATTTCTTAGTTTAATTTTGGTTCATTTGGTTTCGTTTCGCTTGAATTTGCTGAACTTGTTCATGTGTAGTTGTTTAGTAAGTTTTTGTTCAAATCTGAACTAATTTCGATTTATTTGTAAATTAACTGAGGTTCACTTGATATTGTTGTTAAGTATTGACCAAATTTTTCATTTCTTAAAAAATTTCGGTTCGTTTCTTAGTTTAATTTAGGTTCATTTAGTTTCGTTTCACTTGAATTTCTCCTCCTCATCTTCCACTTTGTCTTTTTCTTTTTTATCTTTTTTTCTTCATATTCTCCTTCTTATTTCATTTTCTCAGGAGGAACACAAAGAAGTAAGAAGAGGAATGCAAAGGAAGAGGAGAAGAAACACAAAGAAGTAGAAGAAGGAGGAGGAAAAGGAGAGAAACGCGAAATATTTTCGTATTTAGAACATGTATTCACGTTTCACTAATGAAACTGATTTTTATTAGGTTTGGACTAACTTGATTGGATTTAGTTGCCAAAAAGATTTGGATGTGTATTAACTCTCAAGCTATAATAACTTTGTGCTTGCGTGAGTGCATGCGCAAGAATTGTATCTAGGTATCTCAAATAAAACTCTCTGAAAGGCTACAAAGATGATGTATAGGCTTATTAGGATATGAGATATTGGAATCCATAATTTTGAAATCAAAGTTTCACTTCTGCTCACTAAATATATAAAATAATATTTCATCTTTGATATGTGTTTGTGTGCAAAGTGCATGCGCCTTTCTGAACTAGGACCTCTTGTAAGGCCACAATATTCATAATTAAACAGGCATGCACACATGCATTGTGAGTACTCTTGATGATGTACAATACTCTGACACACTAAAAGACTTAAGTTTTATATGAACAATTTGGGGTGTAAAACAATAGTAGCACAACCAGAATGCCTTAAATGTTATTTGGAATCTAAATTAAAGTGCTTGGCTTAAATAAAACCTTAGAAAATATTTAAATGTTACTCCAGTTATTGATACATCATAGCCAAGAACAAAAGTTAAATAAACAAGATTTTTTTTCAGCCAAAATTTTATCAACAAAATAATTTAGAGAATTCAATGTCATCAATTGATTCATACAACAAAATCTGCTTAATGGCAGAAGGATTTTGAATTGAAGTATATTTTATGATGTTATTAAACACATAGCGATAATGCCTGAAAATATGTACAAATCCAACAACACATACGTATTAAGATAAATAAATTAACGTTTACATTAAAAACTTCAAATGACCATAGGTATCAGAAAAAAAAAGGAAAAAATTAAAAAGCCTTAAACAAAATGAAGATCGAGATAAAACAGAAATAGACATGTAATAATCACTAACATAATAGTGCACATATAGGGACAATAACTAATTAAACAACAAAAAACTAAAAACTTGAAAAATAATTTTTGTAAATAAGATTAAACAATCTTACATTTTTTATTTACCTTTCTTTGCGATCTTGGATATGTTTCATATGAGCCTTGTAATGGTTTTCAATGAATTCCTTAGCTACAGCAACCCTCTCCATGGTCAAACTCGAACCTGTGGTTCCTTCTTCCTCTTCCTCTTCCTCTTCTTCTTTCTCGTCGTCATCTTCTTTTTCTTCGTCGTCGTCAACTGCCATGGCTTCTTTCACCTTCCCTTCCCTTTCATCTTCTCGATGATCATTTATCTCCATGTCCCAAAAAGGAAAAAATAAATAAAAAACAAAAGCACTCTTCTCTTTCTCTTTGAAAATTGATAGGACAAGGAAGATAAACAGAAATAGAGATCTTGCTAAGAAAAACGCAACACAATTTTACATTACATGCATTAGAGGCTAGAGCGATGGATGTTTGCATTATTCACAAATACGAATCCTTCTAAAGGTAGCTATGTGTGTTTCTTTCTCTCTTGCTTTTCTATATGACAAGTGTTAAGCTATGATTGGTAGGTATAGGTGGGGACTAAGTAGGGAAGAACTTTTTGAAATAAATTAAAATAATTTTCTTTTTCTGGGTTGGGACGTAAATCGTTCAAGCCTTAGACAAATTACATACAGATCACTCAAGCTTTAGACAAATTGTATATAGATTTCTGTCCTAACCAAAAATAAAAAAAAAAACTAAAGTAGATTTATGTGTACATATTTATGTAAAGAGGAAGTACAGAGAGTCAATTGAGTATCTGTACAATATGTACAATCGGAGTTTAGGGATGTTCGATTCAGTAGGATATCAGATGTTTACTATCTCTCGTACTATGAGTGTATTGTGTTTGAGAAATTGGTAGTATTTTACCCTGAATATTCATTTTTTAACTTATATTAGGCCAAATAAATAATCTATTATACACATTGTACAAATACTCCATTAGCTCTCTAGCAGAATTCGTATGTAAAAAATTTATGATACCAACGAGTAAATGCTAAAATTGGTCCTTTAAATTTTACTCCAAATCAAGTTGATATTTCACATTTTTATTGACATCGATTTGATTGCATTTTTTGTAGAACTTATTAATACACATCAATATGAATCTATATGGTGTTAAGACAGATAATGAGTTATATAATAAAATGATGAAGGTTAGTTAATTTAGGATGGAATTAATTTAACTCATGCTTAAAATTTAAAAAAACTAATTTAAACATTTACTCTAAATCTCGTAAATAAAATTAAAATATTTAAACATTTAACTCCATTTACTATTTGAACATTATCCAGCATTACCTCCATGTAACTCTTCAAATGGCTTTCCATTTAACTATATTGATAATATTTAAAATGAGCTATCAAGACACTTACAATTATTTTCAGAACATTTGACAATTTTCTAATGTGTATATCATATTTTTTGTTAGGTTGGGTAGCCTTATTTCTTTTTGTTATTTGTATTGATTTAAATATTTGGTGTTATTAGGCAATATTAGTATTGATTATGGTTATACTTTAATTTTAGAGAAGAGTTACTTCTTATTATATTTTTCTAAGTGAATTTTACCATGTCAAATAATGGTTGGAGTCTTGGAAATTTGGATATTTTTACATGCTAACTTACAAGAATATCAAGGTAATATAATGTTAACGGCCCGGTTTTCACCCGGTTTTTATCCGGTATAATCGTGGCCCGAAAGTGTATAGGTTTCATCGGGTCTAAGGTCGGGTTCGGGTCTAACAAATAGGTCCGGTATATATTTCGGGCCGGGTCTGGGTCACATCAAACCCGGTTTCACCCGGCCCATGCACACCCCTACTAAATGGGTCCCAAATCGATTTGACTAATAGATTTTTTTATTTCATACTAGTATTTTACTCTGACGATTCTTTGTGCAACTCAAAGTCTCAAACCAAACTTTTCATTGATTTTGGGTTTTACCAGTCGGATTGACTGGTTTGACTTAGTAACATTGCTTTTACTATTTATCTTTTTTATATGAAGACATATTTGCACTTATTTTTATCCCGTGTCTCTCACTCTTTTTCATATGCCATTTTTCTTCTCATATTATAGTATCAATTTAGTGTTTAAACATTCTAATGTAATTATAAGAATTCCAAAATACTCAACACCTTAGTTTGACACACTTCAGATTCACGAAAGATATAGTATCAATTTAAATCACAAATGGAGACATCTTAGCACAAATTGCCATACATACGACGGAAAATTTTTATAAGAGTCTCTCCAACTATAAAAGGTATTTTCGATCAACCTTTATTTTGCAAACCATGTTTTACAATACCTTATTGTGTACTTAAACCTGAATTGAACCTTGCAATTATAATCGTACTTTTAGAGGTGGCTCAGCTTCAATTAATGATCATATAGCCTTGACAATCATACTCGAATCCAATTTAAAATGGCCACTATATAATATTTTCAGGTTGAGGCAACATTTAAAAGTGCTGTTTAAAGATTGACAAAAGGTTGCATTTGATTTATGACAATACTTTTGGATATAAGACAACATTTTTGGGGCATTACAGATGTAGCTGTGAACGCTTTTGAGAGCAACACCTGATAAGTGTTGTCTTTGATTGGAAAACAACAATACTTTAAAAGTGTGTTTGAGACATCACTTTTGTAGTGTTGTCTTTTCTCTCATATTTTGGTCACTACTAAAAAGTGTTGCCTATTTGCCATAAAATGCAACCCTTTTATGCGTTGCTTATAAGTTTGAATTTGCAATCCTTTGAAGTATTGCCTATTAGTTTTGAATTTGTAACCTTTAAAAGCATTGCCTTTTCTCTTAGTTATGTAATCTATATAAGTGTTGTCTAATATTCAAAATATGCAACTAATAGAATGGTTGCCTTTTTGGCAAAAATAAAAGTTACTTTTGTAACAAAAAATACAAAAAAACAATAAAATTTACAAAAAAAATTATAATAATAGAAATTTTTTGATGATATTAAATACTATAGATATTGGCCTCTGCATATTTGGACAAAAATGCAACCAGTCATAAAAGCATCGTATCTGGCCTCATGCTTGGCTCCAGGATATGCATATAAATATATGTTCTGTTGATACGAAAAGTTACATCCAAAAATGCATAAAGCTTGGACAGCAAATGATATAAAAAGCAACAATATTTTCAAGTATTATTCCGTGTCGAACACTTAACACTATCAAATTTCTAAAAATTTCCTCAAGCTATACACGGATATAAAAGCAAGAACAACAGTATAATATTGTCAAAAGCAAAAGAGAACGGTAATTTAGAAATTGCTGGAGTCAGATATCAGAAAAGAAAGAAATCAAAAGGAGGACAAAAAGGAAAAAAAGTTGAGTCATTCATAGAAATTGCCAAAAATATATGACTACAATCACATGCAAACTAAAAGTGGTACATAAACTCCATTGTTTTTACTTTTTTTTCTTTTTCAATAAAACATAATCTCCACTATCAATAAAATGCAAACTAGAAATTATGCATAAACTCCATTTCATAATACGAGTTAGTGATTTGCTGCACCATTGAATACATATGGAGAATATTATAACAACACTTGATAAGTGAAGTTTAAAATAAATTTAAAGATAACTTTTAGTTATGTAGACATTCTCTTGATGTTGATTATTTGTTGGAACAATATTTTCTAAGAATCATATAACTTGACCCATCCTTGGTTATATTTTAGCGCCTTTTATAATATGCCTTATTCATACTTCTATTTTGTTCTCTTTATTTATTTTTTATTTTTATGACAAATTAAGTACTAATGGTTGGTTGCACAGTAAAGCTAAAAGTATTGTTAAAAATGTTTTACTACAAAAGAATTTTTTACACCAACAAGTATGAAGTAAAAAGTAAATTCTACCAAAATTTAATCAAACAAAATCTATTTTGTATGAGTTGTGACTTCATTTACAAGCCAAAAAGTATTAGTAAAATCCTATGAGAAATTAAGCAATAATAAAAAACTTAGGAAGGGTTAGAAGATCACTTGTAATGGTGTACATTAGTATTACCTTATTTTATTTAGTGATTAAATATTTGCATAGTAGCTGATATTTAAGTCATATGTGGTGTCTACCTTTATAGCAAATTGCCATCGAAAAGAGACCCATTCCGTATGTCATACTGAAGGTCATCCGGAATGACTTCATGGGCAAGTTAACTCTAGTGACACTTTCAACAAGTTGTAGACAACTGAAATAAATGGAGTGTGTGACAACTCCTTCCTTAATTTTTTGTTGTCAGATTTACTATTCCATTTGGTGTGATAGACATTAGTTTTTACTTGTGGTTGACATTGTCCACCAAGAGCTGGTGAATCTAGATTCACTGCCCTCACAAGATGACAAAGCCAAGTGCCTTAGGCAACTTAAAAAGGTGATAAGCTCTATGAAGTTGTTTCGTCTTGTTAATGTATTTCAATTTCTGCAAATATATCTGAGCATTTGTATCTCCTTTTGCGTGCATATCGCAACTTTTAGGCTATCTTTTTGGAGGAGCTAATGGACAATGACGATTGGTATGATGACCTGAAGAATCCTAGGGTACTGTGCAATGATTTTGAGCTAAAAGAGCCAAAGGTGGTCATGCAGGATCCAGGAAGGCAACCCTTGAACTACTAATATACATGTTAACCACAATAATATAAACGTGTTTATGTTTTTGTTTGCTAATATGCTTCTTTCTGAGTAACAATATGAACATCACACCTCTCACGAATAAATTTTCTTACTTCCCTACATAATTATGGTCATGTACAGTGTCTTGAACGTATGGCTATTGTTTTAAATTTATTCCTTACAAATCAAAATTAATTTTTGCATTACTGATAGATGATATCAGGTTATTCACAAATCAGTAGTTTATAAAACCCACTAAAATTTGTAGTAATAGTGGCAACACAAGTCCTCTCTCAAAAAAAAACTTTTATACTAATTGATTATTTTTCAATGGTTTGTGTTGTAGTAGGAAAGCAAAATGATTATTAAAATGAATTAACAGAAATTAAAATAATGGCTCTTAGGATTCATGCTATAGGTAAATCTGTCATCAACTCACTAGAAATTGGATTATAATTTGTGATTAATTAGGTTACTAGTACAATTGTATCTAATAACCTTGTAATTTTAAATTACCTAGAGGTATCCAAGTGAAGTTGACATATAAACTATTTAAAATATTGAAATGTCAACTTCTAAATGTCATATATCGAATTAAGATTCTAATTACATCAATCTAAATCTTAAACATAAGATTCAGAGTTGATATCTTTTACTATTACACCATATATCAATTAACCAACCAACATAAGTAATTAACATTCAATTCTTTATCCATCATATAATTACCATTTAATGAAAGTTAAAAAGAATCATTAAGTTAAGATATCAAACAAACAAACCATAATAACTACAATATAGTAAGAGTTTCAAGATATGTTACCAAACCTAAAATTCCTTGAACTAGAATGAGATTATGCTTCCATATTCATCAAACTAACCAAGCTTTAAAGAAAATATTCAAGTATATAATTACACAAATAAATAATATTAGATTCACAGTTTAAGGAACTTTTTCACTCTTAAATAGGTAATAATATAAATCAAGTAAATTAAAGTGACAATCTCACAGACGATGAACCAATCACTAGGGAATAGAAATAAATAATAAGAAAATTAAACTAACAATTCTACAGACGACTATGCCGATCATTAAGAAATGTTATAGAAAATAAAATGACAAGTAAATGTTAGGATGTTAGTATTATTAGAGAGTTAGTGAATAAGTGGTGAAAGTTTATTAAAAATTTCAGGCTTAAGAATTCATGCATTTGTAACATACATAAATTGTTATCAATTTGGGAGAAATTTAAAGGATTAAATATAGATGAAAAGAGTGTTTATGATCTAAATTATATATTCTAATGGCTGGGTACTTCTCTTTATGTAGGAAAAATTTTACATGAGAAATTTCAATTATATTGCTGAAGTTATTATTCAAATCATATGCATCAATTTGTTGTTTAACTTTTAGTGCTATTTTCTCAAAATCTGACCAATCTTTTTAAATAATAATTGTAGATATTTGTAACCTTTGAATTTAGAAGCAAATTTTGTTCTAACCTAAAAAATGAGAAAGATATTCATCATTTATTGTAACATGCCAGAATCATTACGAATATTACACTATTTTATTTTTAGGTTATTTACTTTATCTAGATGGATGAATTAGCTCTTGGCATAGAAGAAACAATTGTAGATCATTTAATTCCCTTCAATTTAGATATTTGATTTGAAGAATTTAAGTATGAAAAGTGTTAGATATGATTTTTTTTTTCTTTTCCAACTATTCAGAATTTTAACAAGAACTTGATATGTTTGACTTCACAATTAATTATTCTTGATTAGATCATTTTATATATTAGATACATGAATAAGGCTTTAATATCAAAGACAAGTTGTAAATATATTCCTCACAATTCAGATTCCACTGGTTTTAACTATAAACAATATTTCTAATTCAACTTATGAGCCAAACACTAGACATTGTCCAAATCCATAACAATTAATGCTTGGTCTATCTTCTAAGAAAATTTTAGCCTTTTAAACATCATATTTTGTAATTATTCATTCCAACAATACTTATATAGTTTTTTCTTAGCTTTCCTAGCATATAAAATACATAGAATTTAGAGATCTACACAGAAAGATATATTCAAAATACAATTACAAGTTTGTATACAAACATGCAAGTATTTCACTTAGGATCCAAAATATTGTCTTAAAAAATATAATACAAATTTTATATAATTTAAAAACTAATTTGATATTTTACAATATTAAGGACTCTAAAAATATTCATGTAATATGTATATATTTATGCACATATAAATATTAAAATTCTAAGTATTTGGGATAAAATAAATGAATGTTTTCACTCTTATCAATCAAAACCTTACATCCGTGTGTGTTAGTGTATTATATCTATTTTGTTTAGCCATCATCATATAGCATGTGATTTTTCACACAAATTATGCTTTTTTTCACGAGGAAAGAAAATAGCCTTTGATTTTTAGTTGTCTTTTAGAATCATTATTCGATAACAAAATCGTGTATGAATAAATCTAACAAAAAGAAAAACCATAATCGAAATACTTTTTTTAGTAATGACTACGATATGTATGTTACACAGTAGATGGTGTTGTATCACCTGTGGAACTTATATGAGGTTTAGGTATAGCCACCACGCTTAACTTGAGGATATTTTTTACATTACAACATTTTTAGGTTGAGGCAATATTTAAAAAGTGTTGTCTAAAGGGTGACAAAAGATTGCTTTTGATCTATGGCAACACTTTTAGACCCAAGGCAACATTTTTGGGGGCCTTGCAGATGCGGCCGTTGCCTTAATTAAGGCAACACTTTTTTGCTTCAAAAGTAACGCTTTTGAGAGCAACACCTGACAAGTGTTGCCTTTGGTTGAAAAACAACACCACTTCAAAAGAGTATTTGAGACAACACTTTTGCAGTGTTGTCTTTTTTCTCATATTTTGGCCACTACTAAAAAGTGTTTTCTATTTGCCATAAAATGCAACCCTTTTACACGTTGCTTATAAGTTTGAATTTGCAATCCTTTGAAGTGTTGCCTATTAGTTTTGAATATGCAACCTTTAAAAGCATTGTCTTTTCTTTTGGATAGGCAACCTATACAAATTTTACCTTTTCTTTTGGATATATAACCATACAAGTGTTGTCTAATATTCTAAATACAAAATAATAAAATTTACAATAAAATTTTTTGTTCATACATGTATAATTATTTTAATTAATAAATAAATTTGTGTACAATAGAAAAAATTTATAAAAGAGACAAAATAACTAATAATAAAGTTCTAATTAAAACAGATATTAAAAGGTTCAATTAGTATTTCAAAATACATATTTATCAATAATTCTCAACAAAATAATAAAATTCTTGTTGACAATAATTGTCATAACAAAATAGTAATTAATATTTATCAAAAAGATGTCAATCTCCTTGCATATTTTATATCCATGCTTGACTTGTCCTATATGCTAAATCTCCAAATAATACACAACAAAAATTAAGCAACTTATCATTAAAACTGAAAAAATTATAATAATAGAAATTTTTTGATGATATTAAATACTATAGATATTGGCCTCTGCATATTTGGACAAAAATGCAACCAGTCATAAAAGCATCGTATCTGGCCTCATGCTTGGCTCCAGGATATGCATATAAATATATGTTCTGTTGATACGAAAAGTTACATCCAAAAATGCATAAAGCTTGGACAGCAAATGATATAAAAAGCAACAATATTTTCAAGTATTATTCCGTGTCGAACACTTAACACTATCAAATTTCTAAAAATTTCCTCAAGCTATACACGGATATAAAAGCAAGAACAACAGTATAATATTGTCAAAAGCAAAAGAGAACGGTAATTTAGAAATTGCTGGAGTCAGATATCAGAAAAGAAAGAAATCAAAAGGAGGACAAAAAGGAAAAAAAGTTGAGTCATTCATAGAAATTGCCAAAAATATATGACTACAATCACATGCAAACTAAAAGTGGTACATAAACTCCATTGTTTTTACTTTTTTTTCTTTTTCAATAAAACATAATCTCCACTATCAATAAAATGCAAACTAGAAATTATGCATAAACTCCATTTCATAATACGAGTTAGTGATTTGCTGCACCATTGAATACATATGGAGAATATTATAACAACACTTGAAAAGTGAAGTTTAAAATAAATTTAAAGATAACTTTTAAAAAAAAGTAATATATTATTTTTATAATAGTTATTTTTGTATATTTAATATAACAACACTTGATAAATGTCTTTTAATTTATCAAAGACATCACTTATAGTATGTTAATTACAAACTTGTTGTTATAATTCTATTTTCTTGCCACTAATATATATATTAGACAACATTTTTTAAGTGTTGTCTTGAATATATGTTGTAATAGCTAAAAAATATTGTAGTGGGCCTTAAAAAATTGTATCCATAATAAGGTATATTTATCATTATATTTTCTAATCTCTCAACAATCTTTTCTACGAATAATGCTTGCTCGAATAAAGAAAAATAACTTCTTCTATATTACGTGCTTTGGTATATACAGATATAAATAAAAAATATTTTTAAAAGTAATTTTAATTATATCTTTTCAAAAGATTACTTCAAAACCAATCACTTCAATATAACATTCAAGTGCACATATCTAACCTAAATTGCTTCCTCCAACTAACAAAGGGTAACCTATAAAGAATGCAAATAAATGAAACAAGCAAGAAGAAAAAATTTGAACTTGCTACAAATATTTCTTGTTACTGAACTATTGTTATAATAAAAAATTTACGTTCACTTATCCGAGTTTATATACTTAAAAAATTTTAGTGCTACATAATAAGATTTAAAGTACACATGAAAAATAACACACAAAAGAGATGTTGGTTTGCTACTGAATTTACTACAATTTAAATATCTATGTTGTCTGTCGTCATTTCTTTCTAAGATTTCAGAGTTGGCAAAGAACTTCTCTTCACTATTACTATTATTTTCTTCACACTCTCTATCTTCTCCTTCATTCATGTTTGATTTTTCTGCTTCTTAATTAATACTATCAACTCAAACTTAATATATAATTCTGTGATTGACATGTAAACTTGATTCTGTCAATAAATCAAAAACATTTCTTACATACTAGCTACATCGATTACATTTTATTATTTTTAAATGTATTAACTCACATAATACCAACACTGATTATCTGTATAAAATACTTTTGTCTTTTCGTAAAATATGGTTTTATATGTTTTTATAGAGTTTGTCTTATAATTTTACAACAACATAATACAGAAAATAACAAAAGAAAGTAAATTCTCACACATAAATCTCACACTTTTATATGTATATGGTATAATCTTACTATTATAATACACTAATAAACTCATACTAGTTTTTATTTATCCTTCCAAAATTTTAGATGGGAGAGATTGAAGAAAGAAAACTTATATATATAGATTGAAATTAAATTAAACTTTTGGAAGATGTTCACGTATGGCGTTGTAGTTGTGCGGTACTTGATGTTCCGCGCTCTTCAATCATTTAGATATAATTTAAAATAGTGGAATGGTGAGAACTGGGGGCATGTGGCCTTTGGTGGATGAGACTCTGTAGTATTCATGGTGGAGCCTCAATCGGTTGGAAAGTTATCCATTCAATAAGCCAGTGGTTCGTGTGTATGCCCAAAGGTGAAATGACTCTTGGAAGCTATATAGTGGCGTGATTTGACAAAGTTGAGCGAAGTCGATTTGGCTTTGGGCTGTAATTTTGGTTTGTTCCTTTTTCACTGCGGTTGGGCCATGTTCCATGGTTTGGGTTAGTTCAATTTCATGAAGCAGAAATATTGTGTTGCACGGTTGTGAACCAGTGCTTCCCAAAAAAATGTTTTCATTGTTGCTGCTGTTCAGGAAAAGTGTATAGGAAAAAGGTTTAGCTAGTAAGTATTTTTATGCTATTATTTTTTTCTGATTAAAGTTTATTGTCTTCTAATTAGTGCTTAAATAATTAAGAATATTTAGAGTAGTAGAGAGTGATTAGTACACAGGTGTTCATACCTTGGCCCAAAACACAAAAGACATGCCCAATAAAGATGAAGGGCCCACCTAAGAGGGTGGCTTCTACTGCATACCCGACCTCTTTAACGAGGTTGGACACAATGAAAAGGAGCAACTTATGCTTATCTAAGTAAGTAACTGTCTCTCTGAATCTCTCTAACTATCTCTATGTTCCCTGAAAGATAGATCCTAACAAACTCACAAGATAAAGAAAACAGTTATCCATCAATAAATATGGAACTACTCCAACAAAGGTGGTTATCTACTTTATTATAAATACACTGATACCCCTCAGGTATATTCACGTTCTGATATACTAAAAACCTGCCTAAAGTCTTTGCTAACTTAAGTATCAGAGTCTCTTACAGGTATCACCCCCTACCTCCTCACGAGAAACTCGAATAGGTGGCACCTCGGCATCAACAAGTCGGACACTGCCATGCAAAGGGATATGGATCTTATGTTTAGCCCCAAATCAACGTTTTAGGTAACCCTCGGAACAACAGTGATAAGTTATTTCATTGAGTTACTACCAAATTTTGAAAGAGATGAGTGGTAAATATGAGGTATAATGAATAGCATGAATCCATGATAAAATTTGTTAGTAAATTTATCTTAAAGCAAATTTTTTGTAATATAGTTGTATTATGGTAAAATTTGTTAGTGACTTATGTATCTAAGATTCTTATAGGCATATTAAAAATTTGATTAAAATTATGCGAGATTAATTTTTCTGAGAAAAATAATTTTTTAAGAATTGTAGAAAATAAAAATTTCAAAGCCCAAGTTCTGATTGTAAATTTTGTTGATGATTAATTTGGATGATTTTTCATAAATTTACCTCTTTATACCCCCATGAAAGAAAACACCAATGTTACTCCTTACTGCATTCAATTTGAACCTTGGAACATGTTAGATGTGTTGGATCTGCAGATAGATAAGAAAAACTTTTAGGCCTGTGGGTTGTAATTTTTGAGCCAAGCGCACTCTTAGAATATCAATAAACTATGGGCCAAGGTATTGAAACTACAATAGACTTTGGAGAAGTATTACTGTACAAACGGACACGAGGGAACTAGTGAAGGTGATGATAGGAAAAGGGCAATCAGGCAACAAGAACCACATGTAAGAAACAGTAAGTAGGAAATGGTGAGTAAGAGGAGAAAGGCTTCAACGTTTGGGATCTTATTTTAAGCGTCGTGCGGAGATGCAGTTGCAGTAGGCAATGTTGAAAAGAATCAGTCCATTTTGGGTGTGATGGATGAGGTGGATGCGTCCATTCTACGTTAGGTGATTGTGTCGAGATAAAAAACCTTTTCCTGTGGTTCGTCGGTAGAGTCTGAGTCTGTTATATTCATCTTTTCCTTTCGCAGGATGTTGCAATAGTCATTGGCGAGATTGGCATACTTGTCTATCAAAGTCTGGACAATATCATAGTTCTAGTCATAGACGACGACTTCTAGGGTGGCACAGAGTGCACGTAGGGTCATTCTCGCAGCGTCTTTGGTGCGGGCCAAATCGTCGAATTCTCTCAAGAATTAGAATTGGCGTTGCACGTAAAGTCCCAACCGACAAGGCGACCCAAGACCAAAGTTTAGAATAGAGATGTCACAATTCAAACCAATTTAACCGGGAGTAGAATCCCGGGTCGTCTTCCCAAGGAACTAGTGACCACAAGTGTACAAAGTTGGTTGCAAAATCGGGGGTTTTCAATAATGAAGCAAATAATTAAAGGAATTAAAGAACAATCAAAATTGTAATTAATGAACTAATCAACGAATTAAAGAACTATCTATATAGTATGAACAAGTAAAGCTTAAAATGATCGGGTTGCGGTTCAAAACATAAATGGAACCTTGGCTTGGGTTGAGTTAGGGAATTCCTTCCTTGTCATAACCACAACTATGATAATTATAATGGATTAATCTCACCTAGTCAACCTTTAACAATGAAGAGTAAGTCAAGTGAGCATAATTGTTCTTAATCCACAAATCCTAGCTAACTTACTAATTATCTTAGTAAAAAGCTAGCGTTAGTGGAAACAAGAACAATTAACAATCCAAGAATTATCACTAAATGTCAGACATTACGACTCTAGTATCCCATATACTCATGTTACCGAAGCCAAGGAGTGAAAATTTACCTCATAATCAAAATTGACATTTCCACAAACACTTGGTGGGCATAATAATAAAACATAGTCATATTGCAAAAATATTTGAAACTATGAACAACCAATGAGCAAAATCAACAATGGTAACTCAAACAAACATATAATAACAAAAAATCATCAAGTTCATCAACTATTAATCAAAATTGCAAAAGTATGTATATTAACATAGTGTCTTTAACTATAAGAAAATGTAGCACAAGTGTAGTAATTAAAGGAAAAATTAAGAAATACTTACAATGGAAGCAAGCTAGTATAAGATCAAAATGGAAATTGCAACTTGTAATATAAACTCTAATTAAAACCCTAAGAAAGTTGAGAGAAAAACCTAAGAAAAACTAAACTAAAAGCTTTTCTAAACTCTTTAATAATAATCCTAATGGTATGATATGGTTTCCTCTAGTTTGCCCCTTCCATATGAGTTCTAGGCCATCAGATTTGGGCCTCCAAACCTTTCAATTCGCAAGTCATGTGACTTTTTAATGAAGTCACGTGCTGCTACTTGTGCGTACGCACAGATGTGTGTATACGCACACTGGCTAATTCTCCTCATGTGCGTATGCACAAGTGACTCTGCGTACGCACACTCTGAAATGCTATCCTCCTTGGTTTTTTTCATGTTTTCTCCCAATTGCATACTTCTCTTCCACCCTTATCAAGCCATTCCTACCTGTTACACCTGAAATTACTCGTAAAAAATATCAGAGTATCGAATAATATGAAAGTGGAATAAAATTGATCAAATTAAGCACAAAAGAGCATGTTTTCACAATTAGACACCATTTAGAGAGAAAACATAAAAGCATGCTATTTGACTGAATAAATGTGGGTTTATATGATAAAATCCATTCAACAATCCAAAATTTATCATCAAATATGGATTCATCAATTTTCCTACACTTAAACAATAGCATGTCCTCATGCCAATCACAATCAAAGGAGAGAAAAAAAGGGCAAGCAACTTATTCAATGTAACTACCTACATGCATGCAACTATGCTAAATATTAGCTACTTATCTCTATACTTAAGGTCTTTACTGAATTTGGCAAAAAATAAACAATAGAATCCCAATCAATCCAAAGTAGAGCTTTAGGGCTAAGGCAAGGAAATAATGCAATATGATCAATGTCCAAATATTTGATTTGAAGTTTTCAAAAATTGATTCGGCAACTTGCAAGAAGACACAAGATAAGAGAAGAAATCATAGAATTAAACAATCGAACCCATCATCAGATGTGTATACGCTCTAATCGCTCAATGTTTAGGGGTGAATCACTCAATTCTCCTTTAATAATATTTTCTAGGATTTGCTAGTCATCTATCAATCAACAAACACTTGATGTATGAATGCAAATATCATGAGGTCTTTAGAGGATTGTAATGGGGTTAAGGTAAGGGTAGGATTAATATAGTTAAGTGGACTAGTAGATTGGATCTTTGATTAGCTCAAGTATCCCACTTAATCCTATATCAACCAATGTACACAAAAGAAAACAATCTAACTTCCCATTCATCTCATTTTTCACACTCACTCATGCATCTTCTTTCTAATTCCCACACATATGCATTTTTTATTTATTTATTTATTTATTTATTTATT
>NC_029787.2:45018242-45027256 GCF_000816755.2 Arachis ipaensis | reverse complement strand
TTAGCTCTCTCTTCTTTTTTCTTTAACAAAGTATATTCACCAAATTTTCTCTTTGTCACCAAAAAGAAATGCATATATTTTAAGTAATGAATGCATGAGTGTTTACCCATTTTTCCAAATTTTCTCAATGAATACCCAAAGTAAACTTATTACCAATGTTTCTCCAAAAATCCCCCTACCTTGAGTAACATATACTCCTCAACCCAAGCTAATCAAAGATACAATTCATGGATACTAATGGTTTTTCGCTTAGGGAGAATGATGTGCTTAAAGTTAGAACAAAAGGAGATTAAAAGGCTAAAAAGTGGGTTACAAAGGTAAGTTGTAAGGGTATGGCCATATGGGTTAGTAAGTTTAATTTCAAAAAATGGCCTCAATCATATTAAATGTATTTAAAACATCAAATATAGGATATAAAGACTCAAGCAAATCTAAGATCACAATCATAAAAGGAGTATAGCACACAAGAACAAAATTTGTGGTTGAAAATGTGCAACCACACAATTAAAGCTCAAATCTTACTTGGTGTTTTGTTCTAGCTCTTTTCCATGTTCCATAAAATACTTCAAGCAAGTTGAAAAACAAGTTTTCAAATCTAATCAATGGAATGCCCTAAAAGAGATTTCTTGAAAATTCCTTTGTTGTTCTTACCAAACTTATTTTCTACACTAGGCAACACGCAAATGCAAATATTTACTACAATAAAACTATAAGCAAACTAAGCAAAGTGCAATGTAATGAAATACCAACAAATATTCACAAAAAAATAATTACTAAAAACTAGAAAGTAGTGCAAAGTGTTTAGAAAGAGAAATTTACGTCCCAAAATTGCGGATCCTCCACCATACTTAATCATTGCACGGTCCTCTGTGCATGCACACAATCCGGGAGATGAAGATCTAAGAGGCTTTACCTTCAACTGGTGGGCACTAGGGTTCGAGTTGATCATCTTCATCGTCTTCCTCCACAACCGGCTCAGGTGAGGCTGCTAGAAATGGGCCAGGATCTCTTCCTCCTAGTCTTGCCGCCAACCAGTTGAAACGCTTGTGATCAAGGCGCTCATTTTGGCGAACATCTTGTAATAGGTCCTGAACCATGTCATAAAGAGGCCGGGCAAAAAGTGTGAGCGCTGATGAAGGTAGTGGTCTTGATAATGATGTAGGCTCAGGTGCTTTCCTCTTGCTGGATGTCTTCTTTGTTGACCCATCCAATTCTCTATATGGGATGAACCGGTGGCCTGTCGGGATCCTGAACATGACGTCTGTAGGCCTCCTTTCTACCCCAGCTGCTATGGCAAATCTCATCACTAGTGATGGGAAGGGAATGTTGAACTTTATATTTCAAATCACCTTCCACATGGACTCACGAATCAAAGGTAAGATAGCTATCTTCTTGCCCTCCAAAATAGCCCAAAGGAGCACAGCAGCTCTAAGTCGGATATGGGTATCATGGGTGCTAGGAAGTATACAGTCAGCCAATATCTGTTGCCAAATCCATGCCTCAGCGGTCAAATTGGAATAAGCAACGCTAACGGGAACAACTTTTTCTTCCTTGCTATATTCCCAAGAGGCACCGAGACGGCCGATTTTCTCAGAATGGAAGCCAAAGGAATCTTCCGCTTAATCACATCCGCCTTGATCTTTGGGTAAGCATCTCTACTAGGCGGGATGTGGAGAATCTTCAGAAGAGCTTCAAAAGCTTAATTGGAAGTATCCAATGTCTTTTCTCGGAGGAATATCGTCTCTGTTTTCCAAGCTTGATAGTTGGCATAAAATTTCCGCACCATAGATTCATTGATTTTAATGGGGTCTTGTTCTAAAAATCCCCATTGAAATGAGGCAATTTTATCATGGATGGCCGCCGCATATTCTTTCGGAATTTTGAGCTCCCGCTCCCAATGTATTGCCCTTTTTTCAAGTTTGCCATATTGGAGGTTAGCTCTCTGGTTTGCAAAAGTGCTCGGTGCAACGCTCCAGCGATCGGAAGGGCATGAAAGAATACCTCTCGGACCCACCGGTGGTGTAACTGGCTCTTTGCCTTTTTGGCGTATCCTGAAAAGGACATAAAAATAGATTTCAAGATCACACAGTAAATGGCAGAAGAAGAACAATAAGGAAGCAACAACAATGTAAAAAATGTACAAACACTTAATCGAGGAACTTTAGGAAATTGTGTGGCTTAACAAAAGACAATGTGTGCATTCTAAGTGTGCGCGTGACTAGAACACACACATTGGCCGGGTAAAACTGCAACCACACAATAAAAAATTTAAAGCTCAAGCTTCTCAATCAAGCGGCTTAAGTTGCGAATCAAAAGATAGGTCAAAATTGAAACACAAGCAATCTTAAGCAAACACAAGGTAACTTAATTGAATTTTTTGAGAAAATAGGTATTGACGTTGTGGAAATGAAAGTTCAATGTTATGAAAGCTCAGTGTTATGAAAGGAGCACAACAACAATAATCAATTCAATCAAAGGGAGATATCATTGTTCATCCGAATAATGTGGGAATCACATAAACAAAGTGCTAGAGTTGAAGCAAGAGACGTTTGATCAAAATATCATAAAATGAGAACTTTGTAATGTGGTTACTCTAATGCAAACATTATGATGAACAATGAAGAATTCTATTCAATTAAGGTTAATGCATTCATAAACAAGTCACTCTTTATCAACAAAGCAAAGGCATGTAACACATTGGTGTTTGAAATTTCAAGTTTAAAAACCCAAGAAATGTATTGATAAATTCAAATCTAACATCATCAAGAATCATCTTTAACATTGCACAATTCATGGAATATGCCAAAGAAGAAAGATGTTGAATACAGATGATGGCCATTACATATGAATCAAATAAAAAAATTCACTTCGATAATTCATCGAACACTTAGTGTGCCTTGTGCAAATTCTTCAAATTCAAGCTTAAATTCAATAAACAACAACCTAATAATTCAGAAATTAAACACTTGCAATACAATGATAACTAAACAAACCATTAGACTTAACCTAATTCATTAAACTGAAATCAAACAAGGTAAAATCAAACAAGAAACCAAATAACATAAAAAGAAATAGAACCTGAAAATGTCGAGTTGAAGAATGCAAGAGGAGAAGATGAAACAGTGGCACTTGTGATAGCCACTACGAGGCTCACAACGATAGTGCTTCCCCAGAGATAGAACCGGTTCTCCAACAGAGAGGAGAAGCATGGCGTGAAAGAGAAAGAGAGAAGAAGGAAGAAGAAGAAAGAAGAAAGAAGAAAAATGGGGGCGTCAGCGGCGCAGCGGTGCGACGTCGGCGGCTGCGGTGTCGTTGGAAGAGAGCTGGGCGAGGCTGGCGTTGTAGTAGATGAAGAAGAAGAAAATTATTTTGGGGGAAGGGGTTCTGGCGTGACAGGGTAGTCTTCCTGATTAACGCCAATTCGACGCTTGTGCGTATGCACACAGGTCCATGCGTACCCACAAAAAGGGAAAAACATAGGGGATGTGGACGCACAAGGGTGTGCGAGTGGGTGTGTGGACACACGAGGTGGTGCATGCGCACAGAAAGAGACATTTTTTTATATATATATGCCCTGAAAAAAATCATGTTCGTGCGCACATAACCGTGCATACGCATAAAGAGGGAAAAAGCACGGGATGCGCACGCACAAGCGTGTGCGAGCGCTCCCAACAGAAGGGGTGCAAGCGGGTGTGCGGACGCACAAGGTGGTGCGTGCGCACAAAAAGAGACTTTTTTTTATATATGCGCTGAAAAAAAAATCATATGTGCATGCGCACATAAGCGTGCGTACGTACAAAGAGGGAAAAAGGATGGGATGTGCACGCACTAGGGTGTGCGAGCGCTCCCAACAGAGGGGTTGCAATTGAGTTGGCGCATGCACACATGCATGCGTATGCATAATGTGTACGAAAAGGGGTTGGTGTGCATACGTGCGTACGCACAGAGCGTAAAAAAGACTGGGATGCGCACGCACAAGGGTGTGCGAGCGCTCCCAGCAGAGGGGATGTCAATGAGTTCGTGATGCGTGGGAATTTGCCTCTCAACAAATTTCCTTCCGGCAAGTGCACCAGATTGTCGCAAGTAAAAACTCACAAAAGAGTGAGGTCGAATCCCACAGGGATTGGTAGATCGAGCAATGTTAATTGAAGAATTACACTAGTTGAGCGGAATAGGAATTGAAATTTGGATTCCAGAATGTAAAATGGCGGGAAGCTTAAATTGCAAGAAATTAAAGGAACGGAAAATTAAATTGCAGGGAATTAAAGTGACAGAATCTTAAATTACTGAAATTAAATGGGATCGGGGAATTAAGCATGAAATTAAAGATGCAGAAAGTAAAATTGATTGGGTAGATCAGAGATGGGGAATTCATTAGGTTTTGGGAGATATTGAATTCTCCGGATCAAATCATTTTCACCTCTTCCTCAATCAATGCATTTATTGACATTGCTTGGCAATCTTAGATGATCGGATCCCAATGTCTTGGCTCACCGATCTCTCTAAGCATGAACAATTGCCCAATGTCTTGATTTAATTGCTCATGGGAAGAGTTGAAGTTCGGTCACTGACTATACCACACAAATTCATAGATCAAAGTGTTGGTAGGATTACATGTCACTATATCATACAAACCACAATCTAATCCAATGTGAGAAAGCAATTCTAGCATGAATTCTTCATTCTTCTCTTAAGTCTCCAAAGAATTCCAATTATGGATAGCTTCTCTCTCAAGACAACTATCCAATTGAATTAATATCGAAAGCTTTCTAACAAAAATCCAGAGAAAAGAAAGAAGAAGAAGATGAAAACTACTATTGATCCATTGAATTACAATAGAGCTCTCCAACCCAATGAAAGAGGTTTAGTTGTTCATAGCTCTTAAAATGGTAATTGGAATTGTAAAATACATTCTGACATTCAAAGTGTAGTAACTAAAAATGGAAAAACTGGTGTGTCAAAAGTTCTTTCTAACTTAAATTCTAAGCTATTTATACACTTTCTTCTATTGATCTTCAAGCTTTGAGTTGGGCTTTTGGCCTTGATGGAATTGGGTTGAAAATCGCTCCAATTGGTTGCCCTTGATGTTGAGAAGAGACTTGTGTAAAATTTGAATCTGATGCTTCACGTTTGAGTCAACGTTTGAGGGCCAACGTTGACTCAAACGCCATTTAAAACAAACCAGCAAAAACCAGAAAGCTTGCTGTCATTGGCGTTTGATTCAACATTGGAATTTGCTGTCATTCGCGCAAAAGGGTCAAAAATGCTCATCCATACGTACGCATGCTTTACGCGTGCGCGTGGATGCAAATATTTCATTTTTCAGCTTCAGGGGACGTTGGCCTCAGCGTTGGACCCCCAACGTTCCCTCCAACCTTGGCATTCTCACGCGTGCGCGTACTCCACGCTCACGCGTGAACTGTCTTTTTTTCTATCCATGCGTACACGTGCTTCTCGCCTTCGCGTGAAATCTGAGATTTTTCTTAGTCACGCGTACGCGTACATGACGCTTCCGCGTGCATTGCCTTGTTTTCAATCTACGCATATGCGTCACTGATGCGTACGCGTCGATTTCAAAAGTTTCAATTCAAAATTCTGGGCTAAGCATCGCGGACGTTGGAGGCTAGCGTTTGAGGCAACGTTGGACCTCCAACGTTCGATTTTGACGCGTACGCTTGACCCACGCGTATGCGTGGATGGTCGATTTTCGCCATTCCACGTGTGCGCGTGATGCACGCTTGCGCGCGGATATCAAATTTTGCTTTTTTCACGTGTATGCGTCTTTGACGCGTATGCGTCTCCCAAAATTCCCTTAGCTCCAGATTTAAATTTTTCATTACCACGTTGGGGGTAACGTTGGATGTCCAATGCTACCTCAAACGTGAGCATCAGTAGTGTTTACAGAGAAGTGCTCTGTTTCTCTTTCAACATTTGAGGCAACGTTGGTGGTCCAACTTGGCCACCAACGTTGCTTCCTCTTCATTCTTTCCATGCTCCTTCTTCAACCTTCCTCCATGCTTTCCTTCACCCATCATTAACCAATGAATGCATCAAAGCCTTGCTAAAATCATGAGAATTCTTATCATTCTTAGTATACAAGCAATCATAGCATAAATCATCATGAATTGCATCAAATTTCTCATGGTTGAATGATTATAGGCAAACACGAATTTCTACCCAATTAGCTTACTTATAGCTCAAGAAACTGCATAAAACCTATCAAAAACAAAGAAAAACGCTAGTGAAACTGGACTAAGATTCCCTGGCATCAGTTCGCGTACGCACAAGGGTGTGCGTATGCACACTGTCCTGTTTCTCCCAAAATTTTGCTTCAAAGCTAAGGCACTAAACTTGAGCTCAACAAAAATTTCAACCCAAAACATCCAGAAATTTATAAACTCATGATCCATATGAAAATAAAACTAACTAAGGTCAAAATTGAACTAATGCTAAGCTAGCTAATACAAGTAAAAATGCATTGAAATCACATTATAAACAAAGGGAGGGTTAGAAAGATGTTACCATGGTGGGGTATCTCCCACCCAACACTTTGGTTTAACGTCCTTAAGTTGGATGTGCATGAATTCAATGATCAAAACTTGAAGCCTCCCCAAGGAGAAAAATCTCCAACTCCTTGGCATGCTTAGCTTGTGTGTGGTAAGGCTTCACCCTGCAAACCATGATACTTTGGAAGTAAGTTGATCAAATCCGTCTTAATTTCAAAGTTCTCATCTAAATCCGGGTACCAAACTTGTACTGGTTGCAAAGTGATGTCTGGAGCTCCGGCCTCTTTGAGAATGATTCTCCAAGGTGGTGCTGCCATGTTGTTGTCTCCTAATTCACTCACGAAAATTTCAGCACTTCCAATAGAGGAATACAAAGTTCCCTCATTTAATGAAGAATGAGAATCACGGTTAGAAAGTGATAGTGAATCGGGTCGCTCTTCAAGAGAATCCGATTCATTATGGACAAATGCTAACCGGCGCCGAGCTTGCCTAAGATGAGTTAAAGTCCTTTCTATTTCAGGATTAAAAGGGGCCAATCTCGGGTCTGGAAGTGACCGTGTCATTCAACTGAGGAATCATAGAAATCATGCAATTATCAAAACAAAGCAAGAGTAAGAAAGTAAATAAAAAGCAATCTAATAGTCAATAACTACCAAAATTATCTAAATAAAGATACTAGCTACCAATTAGTGTCAAGTGACAAAAAAAATCAAGTATTCACACTATTAACATATTCACAACAACCAAAATTATAGCACTCATTGCACTTAGTTTACCGGCAACGGCGCCAAAAACTTGGTGCAGGCCAGATCATCAGTTAGGAATTCTCTCAAGAATTAGAATTGGCATTACACGTATAGTCCCAACTAACAAGGTGAACTAAGACCAAAGTTTAGAATAGAGATATTTCAATTCAAACCAATTTAACCGGGATTAGAATCCCGGGTCGTCTTCCCAAGGAACTAGTGACCACAAGTACACAAAGTTGGTTGCGAAATTGGGGTTTTCAATAATGAAGCAAATAATTAAAGGAATTAAAGAATAATCAAAATTGAAATTAATGAACTAATCAACAAATTAAAGAACTATCTATGTAGTATGAGCAAGTAAAGCTTAAAATGATCGAATTATGGTTCAAAACATAAATGGAACCTTGGCTTGGGTTGAGTTAGGAAATTCCTTCCTTGTCATAACCACAACTATGATAATTATAATGGATTAATCTCACCTAGTCAACCCTTAATATCGAAGAGTAAGTCAACTGAGTATACTTATTCTTAATTCACAAATCCTAGCTAACTTACTAATTATCTTAGTAAAAGGTTAGCGTTAGTGGAAATAAGAACAATTAACAATCCAAAAATTATCACTAAATGTCGGACATTACGACTCTAGTATCCCATATACTCATGTAACCCAAGCCAAAGAGTGGAAATTTACCTCATAATAAAAACTGACATTTCCACAAACACTTGGTTGGCATAATCATAAAACATAGTCATATTGCAAAAATATTTGAAACTATGAACAATCAATAAGCAAAATCAACAATGGTAACTCAAACAAACATATAATAACAAAAAATTATCAGGTTCATCAATTAGTAATCAAAATTGTAAAAGTACGTATATATTAACAAAGTGTCTTTAACTATAAGAAAATGTAGCACAAGTGTAGTAATTAAAGAAAAAATTAAGAAATACTTACAATGGAAGCAAGCTAGTATCCAAGATCAAAATGGAAATTCCAACTTGTAATATAAACCCTAATTAAAATTCTAAGAAAGTTGAGAGGAAAACCTAAGAAAAACTGAACTAAAGGCTTCTCTAAACTATCCAATAATGATCCTAATGGTATGCTATGGTTTTCTCAAGTTAGCCTCTTCTATATGAGCTCTAGGCCATTAGATTTAGGCCTCCAAACCTTTCAATTCACGAGCCACATGACATTTTAATGAAGTCACGTGCTAGTACTTGTGCATACGCACACTCTGAAATGCTCTTTTCCTTTGTTTTTTTCATGTTTCCTCCCAATTGCATGCTTCTCTTCCACCCTTATTAAGCCATTCCTACCTATTACACGTGAAATCACTCATCAAAAATACTAAGGTATCGAATGGAATGAAAGTGGAATAAAATTGATCAAATTAAGCGCAAAAGAGCATGTTTTCACAATTAGGCACCATTTAGAGAGAAAACATAAAAGCATGCTATTTGACTGAATAAATGTGGGTTTATATGATGAAATCCATTCAATTTAATTCAAAATTTATCATCAAATATGGATTCATTAGTCTTCGACGCTTGTTTCCTCGTCAAAGGCAATCCAGCCAGACTTGGCCAAAGGGTCTTGAGACGTTGGAGGGAGAAGCGAGGCGAGGTGGCGGTAACATGTTCGACCATTGCAGAAGGTCTTTGTGATGACTCAGTAAAGCAATTCTGGAATGTCAAGCTTGTCACAAACATCAGTGAGTAGTTTTATCATGTTGAAGCTGAGTAGGTGAGCATT
>NC_029787.2:45014737-45017498 GCF_000816755.2 Arachis ipaensis | reverse complement strand
GCAAGGTCTTCTCCTATATACGAGTCGTTAGGTCCTGGAAGCAACCAAAATTTGTTTAGAGTATGCATATAAAGCAAGTTACGTGTGAAAGGAACTTACTATGCAGATAGTGTGGAAGGGGGAGCTGGTCTTCGCATAAGAACCTTTCATGCAAGGCTTGTAAAGCAAGACGCTATTTGTCACAGTGATGATCTTGGGAAACTGGTTCCAATGCGTAGCTGATTTTAATGCGGCTGATACCACGATTGTAGTCCCTTTTGCCGAAGAAGAGTACCCAGGCTTTGTCGGTGTTTTCGAGTTGCAAACTTGGCCCAAGATAGATCATGGAAATCATGGATCTGATTTTGAACCTCTTCGAAGGAGTTGTAGTTCTCGGGAACCGATCCAACGAAGACACAATAATAGTTTGACATTACCTGTGTAGTTTCTATTGGCATAATTTTTCTTTTTGTTTTGTGTTTGGCCGCTATGACAATGGCGTGGATCTAGCATTTATATATGTAGGAGTTACATGAATATGAAGGGTGATGGTCAGTATTGGGTGGGGCAACGATAAAATTTTGATTTTTACATGGGTTTTGATGTACATGGCATCGGTAGAGAATTAGAATTTGATATTCACTTTTTGAAAAAGCAAGCATAGTTTGACTAAGACCTGACATTGTTATGGCGAAAAGTAGTAGGCATTTTAAATAAGTGATACGAAATGATATTTGTATTCACAAAACGTGTATATATATAGCCAAGAGAGGTGGTATGCTTGTAAGTTTTATTGTGAAGAAATAATAATGTCAATTCCTTTAGAAATAAAAAGAGACGTTTTTGTTTAAAATAAAATAAAGTAACTTTCATATGTGTATGTATATGTATTTTAAAAGTATTTATATTTGTTTCGATATTTTACTTTTTTGGCTTACTATATATGAAAAAAAGAAAAGAAAAGAAAAATGTATGAAAAGGATAGAGTTTTAGAAAAAGGGAGAAAATGTATATATTTTGGAATTTGCATGGGGGGTTGGGGTAAGGATTTGGTTAGGGTTAGTTTTTTTGTTTAAAAATGTCCTAGAAGTAGACTTTTGAAGAGATTAAAGACAATGTATTTACTGTTTTAATATTTATTGTGTATGTTATGAAAGGTGGATAATAGGAGTGTGTTTCAAAATTTTTTGTTTACTATTTTACTATATAATTTTGTGTTAATGAAAGAATTAAAAAAATTAGAGTTATATTTAATTCATTCGAAAATATTATTGCAAAAGGAAATTAAATGTTAGGATAATGTTATACTTGATCGGAACAAATAAATACGTTGAAAAAAATAGTTTCTTCATTAACAAATTATATATTTTATTATGTTTACATTGCGTTTACACATGAAGGAGTTTCAGTTTTGTTTTTAAAGTTTTTTGTTCACAATATGGATATTTTTGTTTAGATTTTTTTCTTTGAAGTTCACTAATGTATATTATTGTAATTTTTAATATAATTTTCGGTACTTATAGTTCAAATAATATTTTTAATATTTTTGTTGATACTTATTTTGTTATAGAACTTAGTTATTTTTTTATTTGAATTTGCATAATTTTTAGGATGTGTTTGTAAATTAATCTATGTTTTATTTATTGTTGATATTCTTTTATAAAATAAATTGTTGATTCCACTAGAAAGATCTGATTAAACACAAAAAGAGCAATAAATAATAGTATTACAAAATTATGACCAAAACAGTACTAAATTCTGACACATTAATTTAAGTTCCCTTCTTAAAAAATTTAGGTCAAACAGTGTTAAAATAAATTGGTGTTGAATATGAATAAATCATGTGTTTTTTAGTAACTTTTATCTAAATGTAATTTAGAATAATATCATCCAAATAACATTTATTTTGCTATAATTTATTTTGATATGAATTTATCAAACATAAATCACATTGGCACTAACTCAATTTTATGAAATGAAGTTCGTAAAATCAATTTGATAAAGACTCCCGTGTACAAACTTTAATTGAAACACACACTTAATCAAATTGGACAAAATGACTTTTGAACAACGGTAGTATGTTTAACAATTTCGTTGTTGTAAAGAAATAATAACAAATTATTTTATTTAAAAAAGAGAGTTTGTCGTATTAAGTAAATATGTGTATGTATATTTATGTTATTAGTATTTTTATTTGTTTTTCTACTTGACTTATTTGGATAACAAGTCGGAAAAAATAGAAAATGTATGAAAGGGTTGGGGGTTTCAGAAAGGGAGGAAAAATATGTCTTTTGTAATTTGCATAGGGGATTTGGGTTAGGGTATAGGGTTAGGGTTATTGAATCCATTGGATTTGTGTTAGGGTTGTTCGTATTGCATGGGTTAAAAGTAATGTATTCGGTGTATTTATAAAGGTTAAAATAATTGTGATTTCTGTATATCATATTTATTAGAGAAAAAAAAAAATCTTAAACGACCCCTCAGAATTACTTTGAAAGATAACAAAGTCCTCAATAAAAAAAATTTTGCGTCCCCTGATTTTTACTACTATGAGACTAATTAGTCCCTGTATCAATATTTTCTCTCCAGATTAACGGGATAAGCCTACATGACATGTTAAACTGTTGATTTACCCATTAAGTACCAACTACGACTGAGAAATTATTTTTTTGTCAGGAGTGTCGTTGTCTTTTTAGTATAATTGTCAAGGCTCGTAAGTTTTTTTTTTTCTATTTTGTTGTTATTTTTTCCAAATACATTAGCTAAATTATTAAGGATCGGG
>NC_029787.2:45003222-45014673 GCF_000816755.2 Arachis ipaensis | reverse complement strand
AAGCCAATTACTACTAAGAGGGACTTAATTGAAAAAAAATTTGGTGCAGGGACCCAATTAAAAAGAAAAAAAGTATAGGGACCTAATTGAAAATTTTTCGAAACTATAGGGACCAACAGAATAATTAAACCTAAAAAAATACATGAAAAAAGTAATACAAAGTTAACATGCTTAAAAAAGTAACATTATAATTTAATGTAATTTCCGTTTTATCAATTTTCTATGTGTATTATTTTAATGAATATTATTCAAATAATATTTATTTTATCTAAATCATTTTCGGTACTGTGTTGACACAAACTCATGGCTACTTAAAATAAATTCTATGAAGTCACTTCTATTTTAGACTTAATTATTATATCTTTGGCCTGTACAAGCGAGATATTTAAGAAAAAAGTGAAGTTGTAATTAGGATTCAATTTGTATTTGTTAAATTTCTTTCTTTTTTACCTTCATGCTTTCTTTAAGTTTATAATTATATAATGAAAATAACTTTTTAGATCAACAATCAATTACAAAAGTACGGAGAACAGAAACCAATCGTATTTTCTAAAGTCTGACAAAATTGAAAATAAAAATCATTTTGTAAAAAAGAAAATAGATAACAAGAACAGAAAATATTTTCGCAAATAACTCGCCCCTTAGTTTGTTAATGTGTTAAATTGAATCGCTCAATTTGATAGAAAATCTGTGTTAGTGAAATTTTTAAAAAAATGTTATTCTAAGGTGTGTTTTGTAACTTGGATTGCTAATCATTTTAAATTTCACTATTTTTATATTTTCTAACATGAAGCTATAGTCTACGTAGAATGTGAAAAACAAAATGACACTTTATTTTAAATTTAACAGTAACTGGCCATGAAATAAGACTTTAAGTTTGATTGAAATGACTTATTGAAACTTAATTAGAAGTGCCAAAGAGATCTTCTGTTAATCACATCAATGAAAATGCAAATTCCAAATATACAAGTTATTACAAGTTAAATAATATTTTTGTGTGGATGTGTGTGTTAAATTTGGTCCAAATTACTAATGCACAATTTTTCTACATTAAAATATTGCATTCGAAATCAAAATATCTTTATCTTAAATAAATAGCTATAGTTAACACTTAATCATAATGGAGATGTCATGCTTAACTTTTAATTAGACCTGTAGTTTAAACTACGGTTGTGACATCATTTTTAATTTCTCCGCATGTAACTTTATAGGTCAGGGATTAGTTGAAGTGACCGTTGTTAATAACCCATGGTGCTAATTTTAATAGGTTTCCTTTGAGTGTGGTTTATAAAAATTAAAATGTGTTTGTGTAAGGAACCCACAAACCATTGATGCAGAGGCAGCACGTGGTTCTCAAACAGATACAATAAAAATGATGGTCTACTTCCTATTACAGATGACAATCATTGGTCTATGGTAGGCGACGCAAATGATGCTCATTCCCTCCAAGGGAGAACGATGCCAAGGTCATTGGAACCAAACAAAATGATGATAATTGTAGTAACTGAACCTCAACCTACTCAGAGTTTAAGTGTTTTCCTTCACTTCACTGCCAATGGGCCTAAAGTTACGGGCCACTTTGCCCATGGTGGGGCACCTGATTATGTTTTGTATTATCATTGGGGTTAATTTTTTTAAAGGGAATTCATGTAATTTGTCTTTGCTCTCCTTCTATTCTCTGCATACGTGAAAAATAGGCGCGAAACATATATACAAGGCTAGTAGCACAATATCCTTGTTTCATCCATAAGAATTCTATGATCAGGGAATCACATTTCGTGATGTTGAGAGATAAACCCAATTGAAGCCTTATGATCAAATTTTTTTATGACGGTAATGTGCATGAGTGAAATGAACAGTAGTAGAAAGTACTAATTCCCATAGGTGTTTCGACGCATGAAAATGCACCGTAAGAAGCAAAAAGTGGAGTGATTACCTTTCTTTTTACCCATTTCATAACAATGATTGGTGTAAATCACATCATTTTCATTTTACACTCAAATCCCGGTAAGCTTCATCAACACAACACTCTGTTCATCTTAGCTTTGTCAAGGCGGAACCCCCCATTCAGCACCATCAAAACAATAGTAGGGGTGATGAAAAACTTTGATTCCTTCTTTATGGATTCTCAAGATCCTTCAAATGATCACGGGTAAGCAACATAGATGGACGTTTGGATATTTTTGTGTAGTTTTTGTTACCACATTCATAGAATATGAGCTTTATGTTGTGTCTTTTCTTTTTTGATGGGTTGTAGGTTCGACGACATACTTAACGCTGTTACCATTCCTCTGCTTGACACCATTCTAGAGAACAATATGAACCTGGAGCTCAGTGTTGAAATGGTAGGTGTTAAATCCGTGCTCTTTTTTCCCGTTTATGTTTTTGTTGGCTTGAATATAGTTGATGTTGAGAATGTCGTAGTAGTAGCCAGCATCTTTTTTTGTGAGTTAAGAAACGTTCATCTGTTGACAGCCTCCACTAGAGCACTTGTCCCAAATTGCTCATGGCGGTGGGGACATTGCGAAAAATGACGAGAAAGACTTAGTTGCCCGTATACTGAATTTGGTTGAGGTATGCGTTGAGACCCTTCCTTGAAGGTTGTGTGCCTCTACGTATCAAGTGTATGGATGTTGAATGAACACTAAGTACCGGTGCTGATGGTAACCCTATGAAATGTTCCGTTGCATTGACTTTACGTTTCGTTTGTGGTTGACCCCTAAGGAGAACCATGTGTTGCCTCCTTTTCTCTTCAAAAAACCCTAGCCACAAATGCGACACTGGTTTTCTCATACGGCCATTTGGTATTACACTGTATGCTAAAATCATTAGGCTTGACATCGCCTTATCGGTGTATTAGTCAGAAGTTGGTATTCCCTTTTCGATTTAATGATACAATGTAAATGACTGCTGTACAACGTCGTCTATTGTTAATGTTTGTGTGACTTATTCTGCAAGGCATTGAGCATAATGTTGCTGATGTGGACGATCGCATTGCAAAGTTAGAGAGAAAATCAGAGATGTCTGCGAGCATGCTCCTTAGGATCCTTGAAATGACTCAAAAACACTATGACGACCACCATAAGATTATAGTGGTTCCGAGGTGGAACGGGGAAAATGATCATGGAGAAGTTGTGGATGTCGAAAGCCATTATGGTTACGCAAAGGTGCCAGACAAAAACACACCAATTTGGCCATGGTGGGAAGCTTATAGAGTAGGGTATCTCCTCTAGTGTCAAATCCACAACAGAGAAAGGGAAGACAGTCCAGAAAGAATGATCGCATGATAATTCCCTGTTGGATATTTTTGTTCCCAATTCCCCTTGAAGATGATGTCGTTGTCATCGAAGAATTACATTCCAGCCATGAAAAAACTATTGGAATCTCCATTATTGCATCTGCAGAGAAGTCTTCTTTCCCGCATTGGTAAAAGACATGATAATGCTTTACCCCGAGGCAGAAAAAACCATTTATGTTAAACAAATTTAACTACCTTGATGTCCATGAATGTTTGTTTATAGAGCTTTAACATGTACTTCTGACCAACTCTTGGGATGGAATTATCCAGGGACGAGCTCAAGGTGACAGCATATATTTTTCAACTCAAAGACGTAGATCCCATTTGGAATCTTGAGTAAGCGCCATTGACACTACCTGCGTAATTAACGTCAACAATGTCACACAATTCACGTTGGTTATATGATGGGCAGAAAGGGCTGCTGTCACCTATTTTTTCTCTTGGTTGAGCCACACCCAATGTATCACGAAAAGAATGGCCATTGCAAAGGCAAAAAATATTTCATGCTTACTATTACTGTTGTTGTTGATGATGATATTATTGTTATTATTGTTGTTGTTGTTGTTATTATCATTAAATTTAATTATTTTCTTGATCTCTATAGTTTTAATAAATTTATTATTATTATTAGAGAGCTATTTGTTCCACGGCCCGACCCGGCCATGACTGGCACTTAGAAAAGTCATTCCCGGCAAGTCTCAAAAACATATTTCACAGAAAAAGAATCAAATACACTATCCTAAATACTATTAGCACATACTCAAATATTAGATTTAACTCATATATATATACCAAACAAACCATCTTAAATGACTATGGTCAGACCTTCCTGTGACGTATAGAGCACTTAACAAATCTAAAGATTTATCAAGATATATATATACAATACGTCATGTCCTTGAACAATAAAAACCCACCAATTCAAGAGAAAACTATAGTGAAACTTATGGAATAAAGTTAGGATCAAGGCTCTTATCTGAGAAAAAAAGAAAAACAGAGTGAGTTTTGCAACTCAATGGTAAATAAAGCATCCATAGCCCACACGAGACAATTGGATAAATATAATGCGATTGGCTAAAGTAAATTTACTATAGTAATAGTGAATAAAATATATTCAAACACATAAGCAAATCCATTATAATAATAGGGATAGAAACATATTCCCACGCATAGATGATTAACCTTAGATTTCAAACATTCAAGTTTCTAATATTCATTTATGCAAAAATAAGCCGAAGGTTATCTAATTCAAAAAAAAAAAAATCTCAGAACAAGAAACAAAAATTACACTTAGGTGACTTTTTCTTTGTGTGAATTTTGAAATAGACATGTTTTACAAGTTTTGTGAACATGAAACAGATATGTTCCACTGGTTTTGTAGACATGAAACAAACAGGTACCATTTCATCTCATATGGTCCTGAAAATGTATATTCGATCAAGGTGCACCAATCGCTAGCTGCAGTTTCTAGGATAAAACCTTCCAAAACCTCTCTTATACATACAAAATATAATTAGGCTAAGGGTTGTCAATCAATTCAAAAGTGTAGCATCAATCAAGTACTTTGGTGCACGAATTATGAATCACACTTCTCACAACTCGTACCACTAACCAGCAAGTGCACTGGGTCGTCCAAGTAATACCTTACGTGAGTAAGGGTCGAATCCCACGGAGATTGTTGGTTTGAAGCAATCTATGGTTATCTTGCAATTCTTAGTCATGAATTCAATTATATTTATCAGTTGAATTGCGAATAAACAAGAGAGCATGGGTTAAAGGTTACTTGTTATGCAGTAATGGAGAATATGTTGGAGTTTTGGAGATGCTTTGTCTTCTGAATCTCTGCTTTCCTTTGTCCTCTGATTCACGCATGCACGTCCTTCTATGGCAAGCTGTGTGTTGGTGGATCACCATTGTCAATGGCTACCATCCATCCTTCCAGTGAAAAGGGTCCAAGTGCGCTGTCACCGCACGGCTAATCATCTGCAGGTTCTCAGTCGTACCGGAATAGGATTTACTATCCTTTTGCGTCTGTCACTACACCCAACACTCGCGAGTTTGAAGTGCGTCACAGTCATCCAATCCCAGAATCCTACTCGGAATACCACAGACAAGGTTTAGACTTTTCGGATTCTCATGAATGCCGCCATCAATCTAGCTTATACCACGGAGATTCTGATTAAAGAATCTAAGAGATATTCATTCAATCTGATGTAGAACAGAGGTGATTGTCAGACACACGTTCATGGATTGAGAAAGGTGATGAGTGTCACTGATCATCACCTTCTCCATAGTTAGGCGTGAATGGATATCTTAGATAGGAACACGCATGTTTGAATCGAAAACAGAAATACTTGAATTAATTCATTGAGACACAGCAGAGCTCCTCACCCCCAACAATGGAGTTTAGAGACTCATGCCGTCAAAGAATACAAAGTTCAGGTCTAAAATGTCATGAGATGCAAAATAAGTTTCTAAAAGTTGTTTAAATACTAAACTAGTAGCCTAGGTTTACAAAAAGTGAGTAGACTATGACAGATGGTGCAGAGATCCACTTCTGGGACCCACTTGGTGTGTGCTGGGGCTGAGACTTAAATAATTCACGTGCATAAGGCTGTTTTGGGCGTTCAACGCCAGGTTTGGATCCATTTCTGGCGTTGAACTCCAACTTTTAATCCTTTTCTGGCGCTGGACGCCAGAATTGGGCAGAGAACTGGCGTTGAACGCCAGTTTACGTCATCTATCCTTGAGCAAAGTATGGACTATTATATATTGATGGAAAGCCCTGGATGTCTACTTTCCAACGCAATTTGAAGCGCGCCATTTCGAGTTCTGTAGCTCCAGAAAATCCACTTTGAGTGCAGGGAGGTCAGAATCCAACAACATCAGCAGTCGTTTTTCAACCTGAATCAGATTTTTGCTCAGCTCCCTCAATTTCAGCCAGAAAAATACCTGAAATTACAGAAAAACACACAACTCATAGTAAAGTCCAGAAATATAAATTTTTCCTAAAAACTAATGGAAATAAACTAAAAACTAACTAGAACATACTAAAAACTATATGAAATTAACCCCAAAAAGCGTATAAAATATCCGCTCATCACAACACCAAACTTAAACTGTTGCTTGTCCTGATGATGAGAAAAATAGACTATAACTTAATTGGATGTAAAATCAAAATAGACACTAATTACTATTATATGACTCCTAAGGTGAACTTCTATAATGACACTATCACAAAGTTAAAGCAGAAATTGGAATTTAACAACCTTTGTTCTGGGAAGTGGATGTCCCTCTGATCTGTGGGGTGCTTGGTCCTTCAAGAGATAACGTCTGGCGCTTCAATTCCCTTAAGTCACGCCCTTGCTCCTCTTGTTCTTTAAACAAATAGGTAAGAATTTGACTTTGTTCCTTCTGTTCTTTTATTATTTGTTCCATAACTTCTTGCATCTTGGTAACTGATGTTTCAAGATACTCCCAATATTCAGATTGAGGGATTTCTGGGAGAAATTCCTGTGTTTTCTTCTTGATGGGGTCATCCTGTGCTTGTTGTTTTTCCATTGATGCTTTGGTGATTGGTTTCTCAATTGACATATACTCAGTTATTCCCATCCTTACTCCAGCGTCCTTGCAGAGCAGAGAAATCAAGCTTGGGTAAGCCAACCTGGCATCTTTAGAATTTTTATTAGCAATTTTATAGAATTCAGTTGAAATCAGTTGATGAACTTCCACTTCTTTTCCCATCATGATGCAATGGATCATCACTACTCTTTTAACAGTGACTTCAGAACGGTTGCTAGTGGGCAGCAGAGAATGCCCAATGAAGTCCAGCCATCCTCTGGCGACTGGTTTGAGATCTTCTCTTTTGAGTTGATTTGGGACACCCTTCGTGCTGGTGGTCCACCTGGCTCCAGGAATACATATGTCCTCTAGAATCTTATCCAGACCCTGGTCTGTTCTCATCATTCTCCTGTTGAAAGAGTCTGGATCATCTTTCAACTGAGGTAGCTTTAAGATCTCCCTGATCTTGTCAGGGTTGGTATGAACAATCTTTCCTCTGACCATGGTCCGATATTCATAGAAAGCAGTTCCAGATAGTTTTTGCTTGTCTGTCTGCCAAATATTAGCATAGAACTCCTGGACCATATTCCTTCCCACTTTCGTTTCAGGATTAGCTAGGACCTCCCAGTTCTTGATTCGAATTTGCTCCTAGATCTCCGGATATTCGTCTTCTTTCAGATTGAATCTAACTTCCGGGATCACTGATCTTAGACCCATTATTTTGCAATAATGGTCTGAATGTTCTTTAGATAAGAACTTTCCTTGATTCCAAAGTGGTTTTGGAACGCTCTCTTTCTTGCCTCTTGAAGTGGTTTGTTTTCCCTTAGGAGCCATGATCTTAGTGATCTCGGATAAACACACCAAACTTAGAGGTTTGCTTGTCCTCAAGCAAAAGAAAAGAAAGGAGAGGGATAGAAGGAGAGCTAGTGCAATTGTTGATGGAAGGGGAGGGAGGCCGAACCCATATTTAAAGGGAGGGGGGTGGGTTCGAAAATTTAGAAAAGATATGATAAAAAAGATTGATTTGGAAAAGATAAGATAGAAGATATGATAAGAGAGGATATAGTTTAAAATTGAAAAGATATGAAAGATTTTTGAAAAAGATAAATCTATATTTTGAAAAAGATAATTTGGAGATTTGAAAAAGATATTGATGAGTTGAAAAGATTTTTGAAAAAAAGAGTTGAATTGGATTGAAAAAGAGGAATTGTGCTTATGGATTAAGATACATTTGATATTTTTAAAGTAGGATTTTTAGAAATTAGGGATTTTAGAAATCAGGGTTCTTAACATGTTTATGCAAGAAATCATGATTTGAAATATGGGAATTAAAATTAGAATGAAAAATATGAAGAAAAATGAAATTACCTCCTCCCCATCATCCTGGCGTTTGAACGCCCAAACACTGCCTGTTTTGAGCGTTCAACGCCCAAATGCTGTTCTCCTGGGCGTTCAACGCCCAGTTGTCGCCCTTTTCTGGCGTTGAACGCCAGATTGCTATCCTTACTGGCGTTCAGCGCCCACTGGCTGCCCCTTTTGGGCGCTGAACGCCCAAAATAGGCTTTTACTGGCGTTTTCTTGCCAGTGAGCTCTTTTTCTCTGTTTTGTGTGCAGATTCCTTCTGTAACCCTGTGAACTTATGCAATTGATTCTTTACCTTGTTATCAATGAACTCTATATAAACAAATAAAAATAGGGCAAAATGCTTAGAGGATTGATGCCCCATGGCTGGGTTGCCTCCCAGCAAGCGCTTCTTTATTGTCTTTAGCTGGACCTTGCTGAGCTTTTAATCTAGCTTCAGCCTTGAGCACTCTTGCTCAACGTTGCCTTCAAGATAGTGCTTGATTCTCTGTCCATTGACAATGAACTTCTTATCAGAATCAATATCCTAAAGCTCCACATAACCATATGGTGATACACTTGTAATCACATATGGTCCCCTCCACTGGGATTTCAGTTTCCCGGGGAATAGCCTGAGCCTAGAGTTGAACAATAGAACCTTTTGTCCTGGTTCAAAGATTCTAGATGACAGCTTTCTGTCATGCCACTTTTTTTATTTTTCTTTATAAAGCTTGACATTTTCGAAAGCAGTGAGTCTGAATTCCTCTAGCTCATTTAGCTGGAGCAATCTTTTTTCTCCAGCTAATTTGGCATCAAAGTTTAGGAATCTGGTTGCCCAGTAGGCTTTATGTTCCAGTTCCACGGGCAGGTGACATGCCTTACCATAGACCAGTTGGTATGGAGAGGTCCCTATAGGAGTTTTGAATGCTGTTCTGTATGCCCACAGAGCATCATCCAAGCTTCTTGCCCAATCCTTTCTACGGGTATTTACAGTCCGTTCTAGGATTCTTTTTAGCTCTCTGTTAGAGACTTCAGCTTGTCCATTAGTCTGTGGATGATATGGAGTCGCCACCTTGTGGCGAATCTCATACCGGACCATGGCAGAGTAAAGCTGTTTGTTGCAGAAGTGAGTGCCCCCATCACTGATTAGTACTCTAGGGACACCAAACCTGCTAAAGATATGTTTCTGGAGGAACTCCAGCACTATTTTAGTGTCATTGGTAGGTGTGGCTATGGCCTCAACCCATTTTGATACATAGTCAACTGCCACCAGAATATAAGTGTTTGAGAATGATGGTGGGAAAGGTCCCATGAAGTCAATTCCCCATACGTCAAACAACTCAATCTCCAAGATTTCCTATTGAGGCATGGCGTAACCTTGAGGCAGATTACCAGCTCTTTGGCAACTGTCACAATTACGCATAAACTCTCGGGAATCTTTATAGAGTGTGGGCTAATAGAAGCCACATTGGAGGACCTTGGTGGCTGTTCGCTCACCTCCGAAATGGCCTCCATATTGAGATCCATGGCAATGCCATAGGATCCTCTGTGCTTCTTCTCTAGAAACACACCTACGGATTATTCCGTCTGCACATCTCTTAAAGTGATAGGGTTCATCCCACAAGTAGTACTTTGCATCAGTGATTAATTTTTTTCTTTTGTTGCCTGTTGTACTCTTTGGGTATGAACCTTGCAGCTTTATAGTTTGCAATATCGGCAAACCATGGTGTTTCCTGAATGGCAAATAAATGCTCATCCGGAAAAGTCTCAGAGATCTCAAGAGAGGGGAGGGGTGTCCCTTCTCCTGGCTCTATCCGGGACAAATGATCAGCCACTTGGTTTTCTGTCCCTTTTCTGTCTCTTATTTCTATATCAAACTACAATGTCAGTGGGAAAGGCGAATGGCCCAACTCTGACAATCATGTCTTCAATCACGCCTGATGGGTATTTAATGGAGCCATCAGCAAGTTGGAGACATATCCGGGTTTGTTTAACTTCTTCAGTTAAGCCAAGCTTTCTGATAGTGGATGCCGGTATTAGGTTGATGCTTGCCCCAAGATCACATAAAGCTGTCTTGGTGCAATTACCTTCTAATGTGCATGGTATCAGAAAACTCTCAGGGTCTTTAAGCTTTTCAGGAAACTTTTTAGAATGACTGCACTGCATTCTTCAGTGAGGAGAACTCTTTTAGTTTCTCTCCAATCCTTCTTATGACTCAAGATCTCTTTCATGAACTTGGCATAAGAAGGTATTTGCTCAAGTGCCTCTGCAAATGGCATCTTTATTTCAAGAGTCCTGAGATAATCTGCAAAGCGAGCAAATTGCTTATCCTGCTCCTCTTTCCGGAGTTTTTGAGGATAAGGTATCTTGGCTTTATATTCCTCAACCTTAGTTGCTGTAGGTTTATTGCCTACAGAAGTGGTTGAAGAAGCCTTTTTAGAGCGGTTGTCATCAGCACTTGTGTGTGTCTGATCCCTCACTGGCAATTGAGTGCCAGAGTTAGAAGCTGGAGTGACGTGAGATGCCAACTCCTTGTCTGTTCCTGGCGTCTGAATGCCAGAATTGTGCCCATTTTGGGCGTTCAGCGCCAGATCTTGCCCATTTTGGGCGTTCAACGCCAGATCCTTGCTTGTTTCTGGCGTTGAACGCCAGTCCTTGCTTGTTACTGGCGTTGAACGCCAGTCTTGGGCATGGTCTGGGCGTTCAGCGCCAGCCTTCCACCAAATTTCTGGCATTTTAACGCCAGAATTATTTTTCCCTGGGCTCTTACTGTCCTCAGGTAAATTTTGGGTGGTTTGCTCATTCCTTAGCTCTTTGCTGCCTTGAGGTGGGGTATTTAATGTTTTCCCACTTCTTAATTGAACTGATTGGCATTCTTCTGTTATTTGTCTTGACAGCTGTTGCTTTGTTTGCTTCAATTGTTCTTCCATATTTATATTAGCCATCCTTGTCTCTTGTAGTTTATCCTTGAATTCGGCTAACTGCTTTGTTAGAAAATCCAATTGCTGATTGAATTCAGCAGCTTGTTTTACAGGGCTGAGTTCAACAGTTACTGTTTTAACCTCTTCTTTCATGGAAGGGTCACTGCTTAGGTACAGATGCTGATTCCTGGCAACTGTATCAATGAGCTCTTGAGCCTCTTCAGTTGTCTTTCTCATGTGGATAGATCCACCAGCTGAGTAATCTAGAGACATCTGAGCTCCTTCTGCAAGCCCATAATAGAAGATGTCTAACTGAACCCACTCTGAAAA
>NC_029787.2:45000379-45003051 GCF_000816755.2 Arachis ipaensis | reverse complement strand
TAAAATAGCACAAGACTTAAAATTTTTAGATCTAATGCTCCTTGTTTTCGAAAATTTTGGAGGGAAAACACCAAGGAACACTAAAATTAAAATTTTAAGATCAAGACACAAGGAAAACTCAAGAACACTTTGAAGACTCACAAGAACACAAGAACATGAAGAAAGAACACCAAACTTAAAGTTTGACACAGAATTTAATAGAAAATTTTTTTTTTTTGAAAAAGATTTTTAATAAAACTGGTACCCAATCATCAAGAACATAAACCAACACTCTAGCCAATTGGGCAATAAATGTAACACATGTTTTGAAGAAGGATATTTTTAACCAAGAACAATAATAAGAGACTCTAAACCAAAAAGAAAAATTTTTCTAATCTAAGCAACAAAATAAACCGTCAGTTGTTCAAACACAAACAATCCCCGGCAACGGTGCCAAAAACTTGGTGCACGAATTATGAATTACACTTCTCACAACTCGTACCACTAACCAGCAAGTGCACTGGGTCGTCCAAGTAATACCTTACGTGAGTAAGGGTCGAATCCCACGGAGATTGTTGGTTTGAAGCAATCTATGGTTATCTTGCAATTCTTAGTCAGGAAGTCAATTATATTTATCAGTTGAATTGCGAATAAACAAGAGAGCATGGGTTAAAGGTTACTTGTTATGCAGTAATGGAGAATATGTTGGAGTTTTGGAGATGCTTTGTCTTCTGAATCTCTGCTTTCCTCTGTCCTCTGATTCACGCACGCACGTCCTTCTATGGCAAGCTGTGTGTTGGTGGATCACCGTTGTCAATGGCTACCATCCATCCTTCCAGTGAAAAGGGTCCAAGTGCGCTGTCACCGCACGGCTAATCATCTGCAGGTTCTCAGTGGTACCGGAATAGGATTTACTATCATTTTGCGTCTGTCACTACGCCCAGCACTCGCGAGTTTGAAGTGCGTCACAGTCATCTAATCCCAGAATCCTACTCGGAATACCACAGACAAGGTTTAGACTTTCCGGATTCTCATGAATGCCGCCATCAATCTAGCTTATACCACGGAGATTCTGATTAAGGAATCTAAGAGATATTCATTCAATCTGATGTAGAACGGAGGTGATTGTCAGACACACGTTCATGGATTGAGAAAGGTGATGAGTGTCACTGATCATCACCTTCTCCATAGTTAGGCGTGAATGGATATCTTAGATAGGAACACGCATGTTTGAATCGAAAATAGAAATACTTGCATTAATTCATTGAGACACAGCAGAGCTCCTCACCCCCAACAATGGAGTTTAAAGACTCATGCCGTCAAAGAGTACAAAGTTCAGGTCTAAAATGTCATGAGATGCAAAATAAGTTTCTAAAAGTTGTTTAAATACTAAACTAGTAGCCTAGGTTTACAAAAAGTGAGTAGACTATGACAGATGGTGCAGAGATCCACTTCTGGGGCCCACTTGGTGTGTGCTGGGGCTGAGACTTAAACAATTCATGTGCATAAGGCTGTTTTGGGCGTTCAACGCCAGGTTTGGATCCATTTTTGGCGTTGAACTCCAACTTTTAATCCTTTTCTGGCGCTGGACGCCAGAATTGGGTAGAGAACTGGCGTTGAACGCCAGTTTACGTCATCTATCCTTGAGCAAAGTATGGACTATTATATATTGCTGGAAAGCTCTGGATGTTTACTTTCCAACGCAATTGGAAGCGCACCATTTCAAGTTCTATAGCTCCAGAAAATCTACTTTGAGTGCAGGGAGGTCAGAATCCAACAGCATCAGCAGTCCTTTTTTAACCTGAATAAGATTTTTGCTCAGCTCCCTCAATTTCAGCCAGAAAAATACCTGAAATTACAGAAAAACACATAACTCATAGTAAAGTCCAGAAATATGAATTTTTCCTAAAAACTAATGGAAATAAACTAAAAACTAACTAGAACATCCTAAAAACTATATGAAATTAACCCCAAAAAGCGTATAAAATATCCGCTCATCATACTTCTATATATGTAACAATCTTGTCCAAATTTAAACTAGAACTTCATCCAAAATGCAATTACAACATAAAGTATCTACTTGTAAATAAATATTTCATTGTCAAATTCCATTAATTTCAAAGCAAAATATTATGTCTCATGTGGAAAGTTTATTCTATTAAAATAACTATTATAAATATTGATCTAATCATTAATTATTCAAGTAATTAGTTTTCGAATTAACTTTTTATAATCATAAGAATTATACGATATTAAAATCTAACTATAGATACAGAGTTCACTCACAATTTGGTCCCAAGGGACCTAAGAGATCGAACCCGAAGTGCCAAATTAAAGGTTGAAATTTCGTAGTTGTTGTGGGGGTTTTAAGGCGACAACACTAAACAAAAGAAACAATGATCAGGATAGAAGGCGACGCTAGCGACACAGTAGTGTTGGACATTTATGGCTCAACCATGTGCAGTTCAGCGGCGAGCTCTAGCTCTAGGAACAAAGGAGACCAAAGCGTAACAGTGACAGGGCAAAGCAGGAGCAGCTCCACCAGTAGCTCCGACGAGCCCCTCCCTCCAAACCAAATGGTAACCCAGGTCTAGTTGGCACCAACAGCAGCCTCCTTCGATGGCGACGGTAGTAGAGGCGTCAACAGTGGTGGCTGTCGCTTTCTCCTCCTCGACCTTCGGTGAGACAAGACA
>NC_029787.2:44998311-44999889 GCF_000816755.2 Arachis ipaensis | reverse complement strand
GATGTAGAACGGAGGTGGTTGTCAGGCACGCGTTCATGGGGGAATGATGATGATTGTCACGTTCATCACATTCATGTTGAAGTGCGAATGAATATCTTAGATAGGAACACGCATGTTTGAATGGAAAACAGAAATACTTGCATTAATTCATCGAGACACAGCAGAGCTCCTCACCCCCAACAATGGAGTTTAAAGACTCATGCCGTCAAAGAGTACAAAGTTCAGGTCTAAAATGTCATGAGATGCAAAATAAGTTTCTAAAAGTTGTTTAAATACTAAACTAGTAGCCTAGGTTTACAAAAAGTGAGTAGACTATGACAGATGGTGCAGAGATCCACTTCTGGGGCCCAATTGGTGTGTGCTGGGGCTGAGACTTAAACAATTCATGTGCATAAGGCTGTTTTGGGCGTTCAACGCCAGGTTTGGATCCATTTTTGGCGTTGAACTCCAACTTTTAATCCTTTTCTGGCGCTGGACGCCAGAATTGGGTAGAGAACTGGCGTTGAACGCCAGTTTACGTCATCTATCCTTGAGCAAAGTATGGACTATTATATATTGCTGGAAAGCTCTGGATGTTTACTTTCCAACGCAATTGGAAGCGCACCATTTCAAGTTCTATAGCTCCAGAAAATCTACTTTGAGTGCAGGGAGGTCAGAATCCAACAGCATCAGCAGTCCTTTTTTAACCTGAATAAGATTTTTGCTCAGCTCCCTCAATTTCAGCCAGAAAAATACCTGAAATTACAGAAAAACACATAACTCATAGTAAAGTCCAGAAATATGAATTTTTCCTAAAAACTAATGGAAATAAACTAAAAACTAACTAGAACATCCTAAAAACTATATGAAATTAACCCCAAAAAGCGTATAAAATATCCGCTCATCATACTTCTATATATGTAACAATCTTGTCCAAATTTAAACTAGAACTTCATCCAAAATGCAATTACAACATAAAGTATCTACTTGTAAATAAATATTTCATTGTCAAATTCCATTAATTTCAAAGCAAAATATTATGTCTCATGTGGAAAGTTTATTCTATTAAAATAACTATTATAAATATTGATCTAATCATTAATTATTCAAGTAATTAGTTTTCGAATTAACTTTTTATAATCATAAGAATTATACGATATTAAAATCTAACTATAGATACAGAGTTCACTCACAATTTGGTCCCAAGGGACCTAAGAGATCGAACCCGAAGTGCCAAATTAAAGGTTGAAATTTCGTAGTTGTTGTGGGGGTTTTAAGGCGACAACACTAAACAAAAGAAACAATGATCAGGATAGAAGGCGACGCTAGCGACACAGTAGTGTTGGACATTTATGGCTCAACCATGTGCAGTTCAGCGGCGAGCTCTAGCTCTAGGAACAAAGGAGACCAAAGCGTAACAGTGACAGGGCAAAGCAGGAGCAGCTCCACCCCGACGAGCGACGAGCCCCTCCCTCCAAACCAAATGGTAACCCAGGTCTAGTTGGCACCAACAGCAGCCTCCTTCGATGGCGACGGTAGGTCAACAGTGAACAGTGGTGGCTGTCGCTTTCTCCTCCTCGACCTTCGGTGAGACAAGAC
>NC_029787.2:44989508-44998282 GCF_000816755.2 Arachis ipaensis | reverse complement strand
CGACAATGACAACACTCAACCCGCCGGTGCCATTCCCACTTCCTCCTCTTTTTTTTTCTTTTTCTTTCTTTCTCTTCCTATGTTCTCCATCTCATTCTCTTTTCTTTCCATTTTTTTGTTCTGAGTGTGAGGGTTAGAAGGAGAGATGTTTGTGCGTGTGTGGATAGGGTTAAGAGAAGGAAGAAAAATATCATGGAATAGGTCCCACCATTTCATTTACTCATTTATTTATTTATTGTTATCATAATTTTTTTCTAGTTATTACAATTTGTTAATATTTTCTTATTATCTTGTTACTATTATTAAAGAGGTTTTTGTTACTTTACGATTGAAATTGTATGGATCCACATGAAGGACCCGTTTTATTAGTGAATGATTAGGAATTTGCGAACTAAACGATCTTTTTCATGAAAAACTAAATATGTTGAAGAATTATGAGCCATTGGGTTTGACTTTCTTTGGCGAAGAAGTAAGAATAATCAGATTACGATTCCAATTAATTTATAGAGTTAGCTAAAAGGCCATTTTCCCTAAAAAGAACCTGCTGTAAGGCCTAGGCTTAAAGTAGCCTACTAAAATCCCTACATTATTCTGCATCAATCAGAGATTAAAAAAAAAAGAAAATAAACAACCCTATTGATAGACTTGTTCACTGCATGACAAAAAAAAATCCAGTTGCTCACCGGCCCATCATCCACTCCTTTAACGGAAGCGAACCCCAACTTACCGCGTGTCCCCTATTCCCCTGTCCTTTCAGAGTTTAGAGAACATGAGAGACTCTCCCCTTCCTTCTCTCCTTCACCAATAAGGTTCACTTTGCTACTAAACCCCATTCTAGTTTGTGGCTTCATTGTTCTTGTTATCCTGAATAACCGAACGCCAGAACTGACGTTCCATAACAGAAGCCACCCCCACTCTTGTAACACCCTAATTACCCTAAGCCTTACCTCTAGCCCTAAGGCAAATGTTAATCAAATGTTACGACAATTCTAAGGCTTATACATATTTATATAGAAGGAAATAATATATTCTAGGAGCCCGATGAAGGATTAAGCTCAAAAATAAAATTACAAAAGTGCGAAACTTTCACACGAAGCTAACGCGTAAGATATAAGATACAGATGCAAAAGAATAGAACGGATATAGATATAAGAATATAATAATCATAGGAAACTAGCCGCGGCTTGCGGAGTTTAAGCTGACTAGTTACAAACAGAAAAATACAGAGTTTTAGAGTTAAAACAGCTTATACAACTTATCTCTCAAGTAAGCCTTTAAGGCCATAAAGATAAATATACAAGAGGTGAGAGAATACTACAACAAAATTAAAACAGAAATAAATAAAGAAGGAATCATACTCCGCTCTGTCACCATATCCGATTATTCACAATTTCACCAAGGTGAATTACGACCTGCATCTGAAAAACAACAACAAAGTATGGAATGAGAACTGGAGGTTCTCAGTATGGTAACAGTGCCCAATAATATAAGATGTAAGGCTCCGGGACGCCGAAGGTAATCCTAGAACTTCACATCGAACACGGATATTCAAGCTTAGAACAAAATATAATTAACGTAAACCTTAAACAATAAACAGGATTTTCTAAACTTAAAGGATTCTAACTAATACTAATCACACCACTGTATCCCACAGCCTCCGCCAACCTAACCTCCATGCGATCCCATCGCCACTGCCTACCTAACCTCCTCAGCATCAGACAATCACAATTAATGCAAACAAGTAAAACACAGATAATATTCATATATAACAAGTAGTTCAAGAAGCAAGTGGGCATGTTATACAATTAGGCAAGCTCAAGTAAACAAAGCAAGCAAGCATATAGAAGATGCATATGATGAATGTCTGTCCTATTGGCTGTGATATCATATATCGGTTATTGTGCCAAACCCGACAGAAAATCCGGTCGACAACTCCCGGATTAGTCTCTTTATTGCACATAAGGAGGAATAATTCCGAGGAATGAGTGCCCTACCACCTTCTCTTTTCAGAGGGAAACATTCCGAGGGAGCATGCCCTACCACCTTCCTCTGGTTGCCGTATGATTCTGTGGGTTAGTGCCCTACCACCTTGCAATCAGAGAGAAGTCTCATTCTCAGGAGGAATAATTTCGAGGGATGAGTGCCCTACCACCTTCTCCTTTTCCGAGGGAAACATTTCGAGGGAAAGTGCCCTACCACCTTCCTCTTTTCCGAGGGAGCGTGCCCTACCACCTTCCTCTGGTTGCAAGAAATATGAGTGAGAAACCCAGCTTCAACTCTCACATCCGAACGTAGGCGGGAGACTGCCGCAGCCCCTACGACGGATAACAAAACATATCATAATCATAAATTCAATCTCAAGGGCCAGTGCTCATAGCACCCTTCCACCCATACTCATTCCATTAACCATAATCATTCCTTTCCAAGTTCTCAACTCATCACAACCATCACCATTATCATAAATATTCCATTCCGAACTCATTGGTTCATCAGTTTTCTCATCTCTTTGTCGGCAATCACCAAGTTCACTACTCTTCCTTCTCTCTCAACCAAACTCGTCCTCAATACACCAGAACTTAAGCCTCCGTTTACTAACTTTTCAAAGTAAAACCCAAATAAAATCCTCCTAGGACCTTTCCCATGTCTGATACCCAAAAATAAGCCCAAGAGTCTTAAAATGATGTCACAGAAGCTTACAAGCTTGTTGGGAAGGTGAAATAGTTGAAAACAAAGTTAAGTTTGAGAAACAGGGCGTGTGCGTACGCATAGAGGTGTGCGTGCGCACGCCCAAAAGAAGTTTCAAAACGTGTGCGTATGCATAGAGGTGTGCGTACGCACACATACAAAAATTCACAAGTCTGTTCACTCGCACAAGCTGTGCTAGCGCCCTCAACAAACTGGCCTTCCCAATGTGTGCGTGCGCATAGGGCTGTGCGTACGCACAGGTTGTAAACCCTCATTAGTTATGTGCGCGCACAAGATGTGCTAGCACTGAAAATAGGAAGTATTTCCCATCGTGTGCGGACGCACAGGTCTGTGCGTGTGCACAGGTTCAAAATTTTGCAGGGTTGTGCGTGCGCACAAGGCTGTGCGTGCGCACATACCAGAAATCACAAAATTCTGCAACTCTGCAGAATTTTAGATTTTGACACCAAACTTTGAATGATCATAACTTCCTCTAAAAAATTCCAAATTTTACAAACTTTATATCAATTCAAAGAGTATTCAATAAAATTTAATTCTAAACCAGTTTCAACAAATTTTGAAAACCGAGGCATAAGTTATGATCGGACAAAGTTCACCAAAATTCCTTTTTTTTTTTTTTACCAAAACTCACAAAAATCTCAATTTACCACGTCCTCAAACCACATCCAACCAAAACAATACCAAGCTTCCATTTACAACTCAATATACCCTCTTGATTCACAATTCACTATTCATACGACCTTTCCATCACATCTCACTATCCTCAATCATCAGCATCAAATACATATAACATTAAAATTAATCATCCACAAACACATTCACCAATCATCAATCTATCACTATCATTAATAAAATACATCAATCATTAACAATCCTAAAAAATCCTCATTTATCCAATTCCCACATCATACATCAACATCATTCTCATCATAATCATCACAATCATTAAAATCATCATATTTTGCAATTTTCAACAATCAAAAGCATCATCAACATCCATCTTAAATCTCAACATCCACCAACACAACACATTAATAATTAATATTATTTAACAACATCAACAATATTTCTCATCTAGAATCATCACAAATCATACCCCCAACACATACATTCTTCTCATTCTCATCATCATACATATATCACAAACAATCATATTTTCAATTCAATCATATCCTGTGGGCCAGTAGTCTAAGTATCCAGAAACATTACATATTATATAAAGGAAACCTCAACCATACCTTGGCCGATTTTCAAACGCACCAAACACCAAAATGAAGCCACCAAGCTTGATCCAAAGCCTCAACCAACTCCAACAAACACCAAAGCTCAAACTAACAACACATATATCATCAAAATCAAAACTTAAGATACACAAAATAACTAAACACAAGGGTTTAGTAAAATCTTACCTTATCCAATGAGATTAGGGGTAAAATCCAACAATTACTCGCTAATAGAGATCACCTAAACAAGCAAAACCACAAAAATCTCCTAAAAAACCAACCCCAAAAATGCAGAAACTTAGGGCTGGAAACTGGAGCGAGAAAAGAAAGATCATACCAGATTTTCCTAGATAGAATCGAAGAGCTCGACGAGAGCTTCACGTGGCCGCAAACTGCTCGTCAATCGGAGCTCCGTTGCTCAAGTTATGGCTCCCGAAAGTGGAGGATGAATAGTGCTCCCATGGTTTCTCTTCTCTCTTCTCTCATAACCGAACTCCCTCTCTCTCTTTAATGAAAAATAAGCTGAAAGCTCATTAAAGGAGATATATATAAGTTGGGCTTGGGTCCAACTTAGGCCCGGTCCAACCCGTTTTCTGTTTTAGCCCGTTTGTCCCACTTTGGGCCAAAACCTTTAAGATTAGTGCCCGATTTTCAATTCTAAATACAACCCAGCAAATTATACACCAATGCCCTTGTACCATTGCATCGATATCTCCGCTATCCTAAACCATTAAAATTCTCTTCCTCCCAGCATCCAGTTCAAGGATCGTTCTGCTACAAGAAGACATTGCAAAATAAAATCGCTCTGCCTCTGCTAATACAACTTTTTCAAAAAATCTATAACTTATAAAAGCCTTCACCAAAACTGCAGCAAACCCAGAAAACATAGTGTAAGGTCCGACCGTAAATAAGAACATCGACATACCCCATAAGTAACACCACTTCCAAGACTCCCAAGTTAAACATGCCAAACATACACTAAAAATCATCCTCCTCAACACTCACATTACAAAGAACCTTACTTAACCAATTTCAATCCCAACTTAATATTCCATAAACCAAAACTATCTTCAAGTACCGCCACCTTATTAGGCTACGCAATACAATTACTAAGCAAAATCATATGCTACCATTATCACTAAAATCAAATTTAAATGTCAAACACACATCCTCATCTTCATTTTTAAAGAAAAACTTGATGCTTTAAAAGAAAAACCCACCAATCAATACATCTAACTCAATCTATACACACTATTCAAACCGATGCGCCCATCCCCCCACACATTTGCCTGACAAGTCCCGCCAGATGCTATGCAAATTCTCAAACATAGTGAGCATAATATAGGCAAAAGATTACTTACCTCGTCTTTAACCAGCATCCCAATATGGCCTTCCTTCAAATACGCCATTCCTCCTTTGCCACACATTCCTCGCTGTTCCAATTTCTCAAATTTTAGACCGCGCACCGCTGCCTCCAGACACGCACCGAACACAGTTCTTCACGCATGAACAACCCACCACTGGACCACCAGATCCACCCTCTCACTCCATTTCACCATCTCTGACTTCACTTCTACACAAGTATTACCTACAAGAATTATTTTACTGAGCACACAAATGGCTTGGGTACAAAGCTTCCAAAATCGCTTTACTCATACCTTTTAAGAAGCCACACTGCTTTTGTGCCTTCACAGCCGGTTATTAACGTCATTCCATATTATACTAAAGGTTATATTTGACTTTTCGCCTTTCACTAACAAATAAATTCCATGTGAACTACTTAATCATACAATGAATTTTATGTTCTGGACTTTTAGATTGGTACCAGGGATAACTTTGCTAAACTTTTTTCCACTTAGTAATAAGTAATGTTCTTCGAACGATGGAAAAAGTTGAATCCATCACTTTAGGAATTTTTTTTTTTGCATATTTCGAAAAAAAATGAAAATATTTAATAATTAAAATAAATTAGTCAAAAATAACTAAAATTTATTTTATTTAATTTTTATTAATTATTAATAAAAAGTAAACAAAATAAATTTTTACTGTTTTTTTTTTGTTTTTTTAATATTACTAAAAAAATTATGGTTCTTATTTGTTATTACGCGGACAAACATGTTGATTAGAGAAGAAAATATGAAGGAATATACAACAGAATAATTAGGAAAGTTATTACTGCTTTATATAAAGTATAAATTGTACGATAATAAGAAAATAAAGTCCATACAAACAAAAGTATTAAAACAGCCAAATCAATAGCACAAACAACACTTATAAATCTAATTAAAAGTGCTGAAATCTTCTTCGATTTATTGGAGGATTTATTTTAATATCAACTCTATCTCTGAATGTTAATTTTATGTATTAGGGACAAAATTTAAAATTTTAAGAGTAATTTTGAAATAAATCAAAAACATTAGCAAAAAGTTGAATGAATCGAAAATATTACAAATAAAATTGAATAAATTAAACGTTAAGAATATTTTTAAAAAAAATTATAAATCTTAAAGATAAATATAGTTTACCCCATTTATTTCACATTTTGTTGAATATGTATATGAAAGTGTTTTTCCCCCTATAGGTAGCTAGTAGCTACTATTGACTTAGAGAAATGACAATTATTGAAGTGTTGAAACTCAAGAATAATTGAAACGACATATAACAACAAACTAATTTTCCTAGCTTAGCCAATATATATACACACACGTACACGAAAACAACGGTATAAATATCTTCCTAGTATAATTGAAGTGCTTAAGCATTTTTCCATTTCGTGGACGATTGAAATCTCACTTAAAAAAGCTTGAATAAACACATATTAGGTCTTAGAACACAACTATTGGTAAATATGTTTGACTTTTTTATATAAATAAATATTAAAAATATTTTATTTCTCAATATACGCACGACTAAAAATAGTTACCGAGTCAATGAGTAATAACTCAAATGGCATAGTCTCCCCATACTCAATTAAGAGGTTGCGGGTTCGAGTCTCCTATCTTTAGTAAAAAAAAAAAAAATAATTACCGAAATGTGCATTATTAATTCTGATGTGACGTCTACGAATTAAGTTTACACTCCAAATCAAGGGAGAAGGTCACCAAATGGCACTGGTAGCAATAAATTGAGAGAAATCAGGCCGGCGACAGCGAATTAGAGCCAATAGAAAGGAGGAGAAGTGAAAAAAAAAAATTGAAGATGCAACTAAGTATGTGTTTAGATTACAATTTATAAGTGAGAGTTTGTATAAAATTGATTTTTGCGAACTTGATTTTGATAAAAAGTAAATTTGTGTTAAAGTGATTTATGTTTGGTAATTTTTGTATTAAAATAGATTATAGTAAAATAAATATTGTTTGGTTTGTACCATTCAAAATTACTTAGATAAAAAATTACTAAAAATTTAAATAATTTTTTTATATTATCCTATCATTTTAATTTAGATATTTAAATAGATCTTATTAGTTAATTTTATAATAAAATTAATATATTAGTATACCAATTTCATTAATGAAACGTTACATTAGTATACCAATTTCATTAATGAAACGGTTATATTAATTCTTCTTATATTGTACCTAATTAATTAATTGTAGTTAAAGGTGTCATCATTGATTAGTAATACGAAGATAGTTCTAAATGTAGATTGTGACTTGTACTTAAATAGTTCAGAATCAGTGAAGAATGCTCTTTGCTTTTTGATGAATGAAGAAAAAGGCCATGAAATTGCTTTTGTGCAGTTCCCTCATAATTTTGACAACATTCTCAAACATAACGTATATAACAGTACTCTATTAACACTAATTGATGTGAGTCACTCCATCTTCACTAATATAAATAAATTGAAAAATATTCAAATGATTTATTTTTTTGTATTGATTATTATTTCTATTATTATTATGTGAAGGTGGAGATGCATAGTGCAGATGGTTATGATGACCTTTTGTACATTGGAACATGCTACTTTCACAGGAAGGATGTTTTATGTGAGATGAAGTTTAGTGTTAGATACAAGAATGACTTGTTAAAGTGTGAGAGAGACAATTGCGTAGAAGTAAACTTGAATGAATTAGAAGTAAAATTAAAGGCTCTAACAAGTTGCACCTACGGAAAGAACACACTTTAGAAAAAAACACACTTTAAGGAAAACACACATTGCCGCCGGCCCTAATTTCTCCCCACTCGTGGGTGCCAGACGTGATGTGTTCCATTTCGCGTATGCCAGTCGCGCAATAAAAGTGCAGCTTTTTTACCTACTGCTGTCAGTACCATTTTGTGGCATTTCTCCTTACTTTGGAGTGTAAACCCAATTTATAGACGTTACCCCAAAATTAGCAATGCGCATTTTGGTAATTATTTCTAGCGGTACGTATATTGAAAAATAAAATATTTTTAATATTTATTTATATAAAAAAACCGATATGTTCCATATTCCTTTAACAGTAATGGTTGTACTACCAGTGCTTCGAACTTGAGTCCGATAAAGTATAGAAATCAAGCATAACATCTCATACAGTAAAATAAATTAAAAACAAAGAAAACTAAGAATTATGTAGTTATTTTATATGTCATTATTAGGTCCTACTTCTAATTTTTATGACTTGCTTAAATTTATATTTCTCTCAGACAATTGTATTTGTCATATAGATATGAACATAAATAAACTTACAAATAATTAAAAAAACGTAACAAAAATAAAAAATATAATATTTTTTATTAATAGCAAACAGATTTTTTATTTAACAAACGACTTGTGTATTTGGTTTAAATTTTCGTGGAAACAATTGAATAACAATTTAAAAGTTGCATACAAAAATCCGTAATAAAATTTAATCTATAGGCTTC
>NC_029787.2:44981901-44989494 GCF_000816755.2 Arachis ipaensis | reverse complement strand
TTATCATATTAAATATTCAATAATTAAGATAGTATAAAATAAAAATGACTTACAAAAATAAAAAAAATTCACACAATAACTTAGATACTTACCAAGTTACCATTACTCTTTTTAGTACTAATCATAGATCCTCTTATAGCAAACCTCAATGCAGTCCGACAACTTTTCTGGATCACGAATATTGTCGTTGTTGTTGCAGTTTTCGATACAAGCTTGAAGTTGAGAGTAATCATATTCATCATATTTCTCTTCATCAGGTTCAGGTTCTTCAGGTTGACTTGGAGCCAAAGACTTGTCATCAGCAATATGATTTCCTGGGAATTTTGCAATAACAGAACAAACAAGCATCTCAAATATCAATATTGTTAGTGCACGTCTTATATCGTTCCTAGCCATAATTCTCTCTTTCTCTAGAAAAAATTAAGATAGAGCATGTGTATGTTATATATTGCATGCAATGTAGTTCTAGAACGTGGATATTCTTCGTTTAATTTGTGACTCTTTCGTGTATCAAGAGCTGTAAATTATTGCTAATATAAATAAAAAAAAAAATATCTCGTTATAGCAAAGCGTTATTTCAAAATACTATATTTTAATTAAGCTTGGTTGCCTCTTGGACTCAATGAATTTAGAAAGCATATGTGTTATTGGTCATTTCTTTGTCAAGTGAGGAGTTAAAATCATTTAAAAAATATGAGAATTTTCTTGGTTTTATTTAGTTTATTGGTTTTCTCTTTTCTGTCTCCAAGTTATATTTTAATTTTATTTAAAATTAAATAACTTATAAGCAAAATAGTTTTCGAAAAATTTTAAATAGAAGATTTTAGTCTTCAACAAATTTTTATTACCTCAAGTTTTTGAGAATTATTCAGGTTAGACATATTAATCTCTCAATCACTTTTAAACAAATTTTTAATATACGTATTAAATAAATAAATTTTTAAAAGAAATTATTGGAATAAAATATCTATTTAAAATTTTTTGTGAATCAATTTAAATATTTGTTCTAACAGTCTAACTAACTTATACATAAGTGCAAACCAATTTGAGTTGTTTATAGTGACATTTACTTAGAGAAATGAGTTTTTAGGAACTCAATAATTATTTCCAATAATATGAAATAATATATCATACTAAAATAATAATCTCAGGTCAATAAAAAAAGCAGTTAGGAGTGGCAACGAGGCGGGTAGGGATAGGTTTTTGCTCTACCCGACTCCGTCCCACCACATAGAATTCGTCCCACTCCTACCTGTGGATAGTAAAAAGTTAAACCCTAACCCATCTCCGCAAGTATCCGTCCCGCCCCTACCCATCTCTATAACTATTAAAATCTAATACATTAAATTAAATTTCAAAATTTATATAACCATCATTATCACATACATAGCATAAATTAAAGTAAAATTTTAAATATGATACAANNNCAGATATTACCTAAATCCGGCTTGCTCCACCCTGCCCAAGAACCCATTCCGATACAGAGTGGATAATTACCTGCCCAAACGAATAGGAATGGAATGAATACCCACAAGTTCGGGTGGTGTTGCCATTCCTAGAAGCAACACTAGCAACAACAATAATAAGAAGGCAAATTAAACAACAATAATAACATACGTGATCTTTTAAAATCAAATCAAATGCAAGAATAATAAACAAAGCATTTTTTCAAATTTTATTTATTTGTTTAACTTAAAGAAAGTAAGAAATACAAAATAATAAATATTTAAAAAAAAACGTGATATATAGACCATTTATTCTTCCAGTAACTATTCAATATATCTTCTATTTATGTTAATTGCCGGTATTTATTTAACTTAGAAAAATATTAGAAAATCTTTAAAATTTATTATTTTTAGCTAGTAATTAGCCATCAATATTTAAAAGTGTGGGTTAAAGTATGTTATTGTATTACTAGATTAAAAAATGTGAGTTAATGAATAAAAGTAACGACAAAAATAATAAATTTTGAAGGCCCTCTAATATTTCTCTTAATTATTATCTTTAAACTAACCACCTTTAATTATTATCTTTAAAATAGCCACATCGCTTTAAACCAAAGTCCCACTACAAGAAAAATACTAAGAACTGTCAAAATTACCATCGGATTTTAGCTGCAAGTTTTTCATCGGATTTACCGATGGATTTGGAAATGAATTCGTCACCCTAAATTATTATCGTTAGAGTTGATGTTCCGATGGTAACGTCGACAGTAATATTTGGAGGGAGAAAAATAAATCTCGGCGCGCTAGCTACCATCGGATTTACCGGCAAGTGAATCCGACGTTGAACCTAGTTTGGTGAAACGCTGTGTTTTGGTTACACGCACCACGTTACCGTCAGATTAATCCGCCGGTAATTATGCTCTAAATTTGAATTGCGAATCCTCTTCCCCTTTATTTCGAAATTGCATTCTCTATATCGCCTTCTTTTCTCTATTTCTAAACCCCTCACCTCTCAGTCTCTCTCTAGACCCTGCCATTGCTGCTGCTCTGCCCTGCCGCCGCTTTTGCCTTGCCCCACTCCACTGTTGCACTGCCCTGCCGCCACTGGAAATACCGCTGTTGCCGCTGCTCGAAATGCCTCCATCGTTGTTCTCTGTTTCTTCCGACGCTGCCCTGTCGCCGCTACTCTAACCGCTAATTTTTGTCTTCTCTCTTCTAGTTACATTCCAGGTAAGTTAGTTAATTTTTAGTAATTAGTTTAGGTAGATTAGTTGTTGTTGTAGTTGATTTTAGGTGGTTAGATAAGGATAATTTAATTACATTGATAGGTTCTCATCTCCACTCAATGTGTTTGGAATTAGTATATGAGATTAGAGATTTTTGTTGCTGGGATTATTTGAATTGGTCTGAATCATTAACTGTAGCTGAATTTGTTTGAGCAAATCTTAAATGTTGTGTTGATGATTCGCTGGTTGCTTTTGCTTTGTTAGTTTGCTACTATTTTAATGCTTAGTTTGCTGATTGATATTGCTGCTGGTTTATGCTGATTAATTACCTCATTTTTCCATATGCGTTGCTAGTAATTTTTTGTACGTTGTTAGAATGCACTCTTAGTTAAGATGTTTTGAAAAGTTGTTAACAAAGTTAAAATGCTTTGAAAGTTAGAATGCTTTGTTAGAATGCTATAAAAGTTAGAATACTTTGAAAATAAAATAAGATAGAATAAAGTTAAAATACTTTGAAAGTCTAATTTAATTATTTTGAAACTACAACACTATGTAATTTTTTTTTAATTTATGAAACTAAACCACTTATCGAATTATTTATTATTTGTTGAGTTTCTTCTTATGTTATTATTTATTGGTGTTTGTTATGTTATTAATATATTGAATTATACAGACATGATGACGGGTAACAAAGGTAGAGGACAGGCTGCCACCGAATCCCCGAGGGCTACCTAGTCATCGCCTTCTACCCTGATCACCCCATCGACCCCTGTGACATCACAGGGGTCCGTCAGACCAGCAATTTATCATGGTCCCAAACTTTAACTCGGTGCCTCCTTCTACTACGCTCCCTGTAGATGTAGCAACCCCGTCAACAGAGCCTGCGGTGGGTGATACCTAGTGCGCGAAACTGGCTCCACATAATTCGTACAGATAGACCAACAAGTATACCGGGTCGTTCAAGTAATACCTGAGGTGAGTCAGGGTCGATCCCACGAGGATTGTTGTTTTGAGCAAGCAGTGGACACATTGCATATCTTAGTTAGGCGGATAGAAAATTATAAGTTGTCACGGAAAAAAGCATAAAACAAGATAATTAAATAAAACGTTACTAATGAGGCGAGAATTCAATGTTAATAGAATGGTTGAAGTTTCAGAGATGCTTTGTCTTTCCAGATTAACTTTTCTTACTGTCTTCTTCAATAACCTTCTGATTCCTTCAGTGGCAGCCGTAAGTGATTAACTCATGTCCTCTCATCAAATTAACCTCCTCTACTGCAGCAATCCACCACATTGAGATGACTCATGTCCTCTCATCAAGCCACCTCTAGATTTCTCACTGTAGTAGAAGATGAAGCTCTAAGCAGTCCACTCCCCTTCACGATCCTACTCAATGTGCCACAAACAAGGTAGATCTTCCGAATCAGAAAGTGCCGCTTCTCTGACCCTAGCCTTAATGCCACAGAGACTTCACGCACCCATAGTCAATGGGATTATATGTCACATATCCAAAGTTGCTCAGATGCTCTATTGGAATCCGCAATGCAATCTCTAGCTTTAGTTCAATGCTATCCAGGTCAAGAATCGCATGGAACCCATGTAAAACAAGGGTGATTGTCACGGGTCACCCTCAATTCATAAGATAAAAAACGAGGTTGCATAAGAGAATAGAATCAGAATATTGAATGAAAACAGTAATATTATTGATCCATGAAACTCAGCAGAGCTCCTAACCTTAACCTTAGGAGGTTAGTGACTCATACTGTACATAATAGTGTTCGAAAATAATGGGAGAGGAAGAAGATCCTAAACATGGGTGATCTTCTCCTATATATACTAATCTAGTAACTAAGGATTACAGAAATATGATAAACTAGTCTTGTAGTGCGAGAATCCACTTCTGGGGCCCACTTGGTGAGTGTTTGGGCTGAGCTTGAGTGTCTTCCACGTGCTAATGTCACTTAGGAGTGTTGAACGCTGGCTAGGGACCCCCTTTTGGGCGTTGAACTCCAGTTGCTTATCTGTGCGCGCTGGACGCCAGGAATGGGACTGGTGGCTGGCGTTGAACGCCAGTTTTGGGCCTACGATTCCAAAATAAAGTATAGACTATTATATATTTCTGAAAAGCTCTAGATGTTAGCTTTCCAAAGCCGTTGAGAGTGTACCATTTGGACTTCCATAGCTCCAGAAAAGATCCTTTGAGTGCACGGAGGTCAGTTCCTGATAGCATCTGCAGTCCTTTCTCTGCTTCTAAATCGGACTTCTGCTCAAGCTCCTCAATTTCAGCTAGAAAATACCTGAAATCACCATAAAACACACAAAATCAAAGTAGAATCCAAAAATGTGAATTTTTCACTAAAACCTATGAAAACATAATAAAACTTAAACAAAACATAACAAAAACTATATGAAAACAATGCCAAAAAGCGTATAAAATATCCGCTCATCAATACCTCCAATGCCCCCGAATAGGATGCCCCTCCACCACCGCCCGTCATCCGACTGAGGATTTGACCCGATGGCATACAGTCATGAGTTCAACTTTCTAATATTAAGTTTGTTTAGCTTAAGTTTGTTCATGTTAAATTTGTTTATCTTATGTGATTGTTATTGTGCGGTTTGTTCTATGACAAGTTTGCACCGAACCCCAATTCTTGCACACAGGAGATATCCAAGGTCATTAAGTCCATGTACGACCATCCATGGCCGACCTACACGTAGATCCTAGATGAGACCAGAGATTGCTGGTTTCAGAAGTGGGCAGTAAAAACCCAATTTGGTTAGAATTGATTTACTATATTTGAACTGTATTTTATTCCAACTAACTAATGTTGGTGAATCACTTTGTATAGTTAAAATTCATATGGGATACGGAGCATAACCTTATAATCCGGAAGATTTACGACTACCGAGCAGCCAAACGATTTCAGTAGATGATGAGTGATGTTCGTTAGGGAAAAGACCATTTGACCTCGTGGATCTGTCCAAAAATCAAGAGTGAAATGAAGGCTCATTTTAGAGATAATGAGGGATTCAAGCATCGACGTCTGACGAACATCGCCAATAGGGTTTCTCCCAGGTCGTCGAGGTATACAGATGGGTCGGCGACCTTCATGAAGACGAAGTCGAGATTGGTAAAAATGTTGGCATTATTTTATGTTATAGTAGTTACTTGAATTAGATAGTAGAGTTTATCGTGTTTAATTTCCTTTTTCATTATCAAGTTACCCAATTTAGTTAGTAAAATTTAGCGTAACAAATTTTCAGTTTTAGTGGATTTAGGTCGTTAGGATAGGTTAGATTAGGCTTTGAGATTGCTGAAAAATGTTGGATTATTTAACTATTTGCTAATTTCTGCTGCTGAAATTGTTTAGGAAATGCTTGACTATAAAAATAATGATGTTAATTTGGTTTGGATGGAACCATTCAAGGATGGCTAAATCTAAATTTCAAGGGAGACTCTATCGAAACGTTTATAAGATTTTCAATTAAATCAAAGAAAGTAAACTTATGTTTTCGAAATTAGAATAAAGATTTCCTACTTTATATATATTTGTCTGTCATTGTTTAATTTGTTCGTTTATTTTATTGTTTGGTTGATATATTAATTTGTAGACTAAGTCATCAGATCATGAGGTGACACTGGCGGAGACCTTCAAGTATACTCATAATTTGAAGGCAAACAAGGCGAGATTTGCTTACGAGCAGTTGACTGGTCATTATGTGAGTTTTAAATTAATCCTAAATTTCAGCTTCATTTAGTTTAAAGTCAATTATTTAACTATTATCCTAATAACAACTAACGTGGATGACACATGAGGAGTCTTAGCAGAGGTTGGAGGCGGCGACCCAGAAATCTCAGCCGCCTGGTGGAGCCGACGAAGTCGGCTCTGAGACCTCAGTCGTGGATCCCGACACGATTTGGCACAAGACCGCATCTGAACCCCACAAGAGTCGCCGCTTCAGGTTGGGCTCGTTCTTCACCAATGGCCTCCACTCCTCGCATTGGTGGCTTCTGCTACCTCTGCCTCTGCCACCAGCCTTGCTGATCCCCAGCAAATTATCGACCTGAGGGACGAGGTGCAGAAGCTAACACAGGAGCTTCCCCAGCAGCAGGAGTAGTCTGAGCAACTCAAGCAGCTGCAACAGCAGATGAAAGAGTACAGCCAGCAGATGCGCGCTGGAAGCAGCGGCGCCGCTGCTTTTAGTGGCGATGCTGCTGCTTCTAGTGGCGACGCTGCTGGTGGGGCACCGATGGCAGGACCTACTTTGTCGCCTCAGCAGGGGGACCATGATGCCGCCGAAAAAGATTATAAAGATCTGTAGGGTTAGGATTTTATACATTTTTTTGTTTAGGATATATTACTCTACTTCTGTGACACTTTATTGTATTCATACCATTTATTTTTAATAAAATAATTTTTTGATTTCTGCTCATTTTAGATTTTTTATAACAATTTTGTTAGCAAGAGTTTTAATTTGATTTCACTGTTAGTTGCGGCTAAACCGTGCCAAAAAAATAAAAATAAAAATCCTACTGGCAGATATACCGTTGGATTAATCCGACGATAAGTTTTGGCGCCATTTGAAGCAAAATGGTTAATCCGACAGTAATCATCAACCCAGACTCAAAATCCATTGAAAATATCGACAAAAAATCAGCCGGTAATTAGCATCGGACTAAAAAAATCCGCTGGTAAGGGGTTTTTGGCGTCATTTATACCGTCAACTATAGAACGACGGTAAATCTGACAATAATATACTTAGCGGCGGATTTATTTAATTAATCCGATGGTAAATCTGACAATAACCATCATTTTTCCTGTAGTGTCCGCATTTTAATCATGTTTATTATTAAATAATTAATTAATTAACAAATTCACAATAATTTAAATTTTAACTTTATAATAAAATATTGGAAG
>NC_029787.2:44960719-44981731 GCF_000816755.2 Arachis ipaensis | reverse complement strand
AAGAAAATATACTTAAAAAACTAATATATCTAATTTAAAATTTGTGAAATATGACATTACTAATTTTAGTGAATTCCTACCGACAATAAACAACATTTTAGGATAAAGTCATAACTAATTCCATACTTATTAGAGTTGAATAATTTTTAGCTTCATGAAAAGATAAGAAAATTATCTTTATTCTTTAAGTTCAGTGTAACACCCTACCACACAGAACCTTACACTTAAGTTGTAAAGCAGAGGTGGCGAGGTATTACGACCTCTAAAACAGAAAAGATATATATAAATATAGTTGAAAGAAATTATATCTAGGAGGCTTGTAGTAGAAGCTAAACAAAACGTAATAGAAAATCGCATCACACTCGTCCGGATAAGCATAAAATGGATAAACAAGATCGAATGGAAAGGATAAACTATATATAAAGATCAGAGTTCTAAAATATACAAATATCAAGGTCCAGACTCGACTTACGAAACTAAGGCGGGATAGAGTATAAATATATATATATATATATACCCAAAAATTTAACTTAAACAACAAAGTAAACACTTGTTTCTCCAAGTCAACCTCTAAGAGGGACAAAACACAAAATATACAGGGCGGAGAAGCTATCTACATATATATACATAAACAAAATACAAAACACCAAGTTCCAAAATAGTCCTTTGCTTCCAAGGAGTCTCCAGAATGCTCAGTGAGGTGCTTCTCGACCTGCATCTGAAAAACAGTAGAATATGTATGGAATGAGAACCAGAGGTTCTCAATATGGTAAAAATGCCCACATAGATAATATATAAGGTTCCAGGAAAGCCAGAGGCATTCCTAGAATTCTGACACTTAGATTAAACTTAAAAATTAATGCTAACTCAGAAAGTTTGGTAATCTATCTAAGAGATTCTAGCTTCTAACCTAACTCTTCATCTTCTGGCTCCTTTAAACCTCCTAATCACTGGGTGGAACAACCCTCATCACACTCCACAATATGAGGGGTCTCTCAGGTACAGAAAGCTCAGTTGGGTTAGAGATGGGGAGAAGTGGGTGTCGATTGAAGAGGAAGAAGAAGATGGAAGAAGTAGAAGATAAAGGAGTGGAGGGAGTGTGGTGCAAAAGAAGGAAAAAATAAATAAAAGGGAGAGAGGGTGTGACGTTATTTTGAGGGAGAATAATGAAGAAGAAAAAAGATCAATGTTGGGTAAAGAGTGGAGGAGGAGGAAGGGTATTTATAGTGGAGGAAGGAATAGGTGGAGTGAATGGGGAGTTATTGTGGTAGTTGGAGTATTTGAATTTGATTTGTGGTTGGTTATAGGAAATGAGAGAGAATAATGGGGAAAGTAAATGGTATAATAGGTGGGAAGATTGTTGGGAAGGTATTTGTAGGGGGAATCTTGGGGAATGATGAAAAGATTTGAATTCAATTTGAGGAGGGGTGAGGTGCAGCGCACTCGGCGCTAAACGCCCGCCACGCGTTAGATTCACAAACTTATGTACTCTAAGTGCTAAGCGCCGAAACCCTAGCATTTAGTGCCAATTCCCTTTTTTTTAGAGTACAACCCTGGCGCTAGACGCCCAGAAGTGGGACTAAACGCCCAAAAGTGGCGCTAAACGCCAGGGGCCAGTCCCAAATTTTTTTTCACCCTTTCCGTCAAATGCCCAAAAGTGGCATTAAATGCCAGGGGGCCAGCGGTTCTGCCCCTTTTTCGCGTACACCCTAGCGCTAAATGCCACGTCCCAGCGTTTAGTGCCTAACCACCTGAAGCAAGTTCCCCCTTCATGGGGCTCTCGGCTCCGTTCCGACAGCACCTGCTCCTGTGGTACACAATATTCATTACCCAAATATGGTTAAAAACAAGGAAAACTGTGAATTATACAAATGAAATAAATAAAAATGTCAAGAAGAAAACATGACTAAAGGATACTAAAAGTGTTGGGTTGCTCCTAATGAGCAATTCTTTAATGTCACTAGCTTGACGGTTCGCCCCTACTAAGTAAGCAAGGGAGCAGTCTTTTGGTGGGGAATCTCGCCGCCAAGGTAGTGTTTCAACCTCTGGCCATTGACAGTGAATCTTTGGTCAGACTTTTCATCCATGATTTCAATATGACCATATGGAGAAACCTTGGTGACTAGAAACGATCCTGACCACCGAGATTTCAGCTTTCCGGGAAATAACTTAGGTCTTGAGATTTTCCTTGTAGAGCTTGGCATTTTCATAAGCTGTATTTTGAAACTCATCAAGCTCATTGAGTTGGAGGAGCCTTTTCTCATTAATAACCTTGGCATCAAAGTTCAGGAACTTAGTTGCCTGGTAGGCTTTATGCTCTAGCTCTACAGGCAAGTGACAGGCCTTGTCATAGACCAACTGGTCCGGGGACATGCCGATAGGAGTCTTGAAAGCTGTCTGGTAGGCTCAGAGAACATCATCAATCTTCCTAGCCTAGTCCTTTCTTGAAGCACTAATGCTCTTTTCTAGAATCCGTTTGAGTTCTCGATTTGAGACCTCCACCTGTCCACTTGTCTGAGGGTGATAGAGGGTAGCTACCCTATAGCGGAACCCATACTTCTGAAGAAGGGAATCTAGCTGTTTATTGCAGAAGTGACTTCCCCATCACTGATCAATGTCCTTGGGACGCAAAACCTGTTGAAAATGTACCTCTGAAAGAAGCTCATCACAACTCTGGTGTCATTGGTGGGTAAAGATACAGCCTCCACCCACTTGGGCACATAGTCCACAGCTACTAATATGTAGTTATTTGAGTATGAGGGAGGAAAGGGTCCCATGAAATTAATCCCCTACACGTCAAATAACACAATCTCCAGTATAAGTTGCTGTGGCATTTCATTGTGCTTAGGAAAATTTCCAGCTCTCTGACACTGGTCACAGTTCCCTACAAATTCTCTGGCATAATTGAATAGCGTAGGCCAATAGAAACCGCACTGGAGAACTTTTGCTGTAGTCCTCTCTCCACCAAAATGGCCACTATACTCAGACCCATGACAATGCCAAAGCAAGGCCCTTGTTTCTTCTTCCGGAATGCACCTACGATGAGTCCAGCTGAGTGTAACACCCTACCACACAGAGCTTTACGCTTAAGTTGTAAAACAGAGGTGGTGTGGTATTATGACCTCTAAAATAAAGTATATATACATATAATATTTGAAAAGAAATAATATTCGAGGATCCTTGAAGGATAGCTAAAAGAAAAGCGTTAAACCGAAAAGCACAGTACTCACGTAAACGTTAATGTAACCAAAGCAAGGTAAGAGTAAACTAAGCATGAATATATATAAGAGAGCTTCAAAATATAGATAATAAAGCTTCTAACCTAGCTCGTGAAGTTAAAACCAGACAGAGCATATAAACATATATACATATATACATGAGAATCCCAAAATGCTGTTTACAGAACCTGTTTCTCCAAATCAACCTCTAAGAGGGATAAAACATAATATATACAATGGAGATATAAAGTATCTACAGATATATCAAAAACCAAAATATAATCCCCAAAAAGCTAGAATCCTTCGCTTCAGAAACTTTCTGAATGCCTCAGTGAAGTGCCTCATGTCCTGCATCTGAAAACCACAAAATATGCATGGGGTGAGAACCAGAGGTTTCAGCAAGGTAACAGTGCCCACATAACTAACATAAAATGTCCTGGAAAAGCCGAAGGCGATCCTAGAACTTCTGACATTTGATTCAAACTTAAAAATAAAATCTAAAACCATAAATAGGGTGAGGTATCTAAAGATGCTTTGATTCTATCTCAAATATAACTTAATCCCGAAGTTATCGCCTTTCCTCCAATCCTCCGAAACACTAGTGGAATTTCCCTCATCACTCCTCCGCCAGACAAGGGACCTCTCAGTTGCACAGACAAACAATGCATACAAGGAAAACACAGGTAGTTTACAGATACAACAAATAGGATATATAGCAGTTAAGCATGAATATCAAATAGAAAAACCCAAGATTGGAAACCAAAGCAAACAGACAAATGCATATGATGTATGCCTGTCCTATGGCTGATGATATCATTTGTCGGTTATATAGCCAACCCGACATGTCCTGGTAGTTAATCGTGGATAGAAACACCCATTGCGGAGCAAATGGGACTGAGCCACAACCCCCTTGCTACTATCCGCTCAACCCAGAGTAAGTGGAATAACTACTACTGCTGCTACTATCCAAGCGGGTGTTTATAAGCTCGACCTGGAGAAAGTGGAATAATCCACTACTACTGTTACTACCCAGGCGTCACAGTCACTGACCTAGAGTAAGCAGAATGAACCACAATCCTTGCTACTGCCCAGATATCTCAATCACTAACCTCGAGCAAAGCGGAACAAACCACAATCCTTGCTACTGCCCAGGTATCTCATTCAAGAATTCATTCAATCTCAAGTCAATTATTAATTATAATTCATAATCATTTCATCATCAATCATCCTCATTTATCATACTCATTCAAAATTCTATAATTAACTCAGTTTTTCATAATTTTCCTTTCTCATATCATACTCAAAGCAAGTGGACAATGCGACTGCCTACTATCCAAGGGTCACATATCACATTCACTCACAAACCATCCTTTTTGCACTTCCTTGATCACAATTCATTACTCCAGACTTTTCTTCTCTTATTAAGTTAACTCATTCTCTAAGCTTACCCCTCTCCCTATGATTAGAACTATGTTTCAGGGTCTTAGAGAGTAAAAATAGAGGTTTAGAGGTTTAAAATCACATTTAAAACAGAAAACTCAATTTTCTGAAAAACAGGGCCCCGTGTACACGAACCATGTCCTGCATATGCAGAAGTGAAACTTTTTCCAACTCGCGAACGTGACATACTCCCTCGTACGCGAGCACGCCCGTACCAAACGGTCGCGTCGCGTGTACCACTGCGTACGCAAGCCTCCCAAAAATGCCAAAAAGCTGTTACGTATTGCAGACTTGCCTTTCGCACACCAAACTTCTGACGTGTATAAACTTTTTGTTAAAAATTATTTTTCATCCGTTCTTCGAACGACGTAGATTTCACAGACCAAATTTTTATATAAAATAAGTTTGGAAAGGTTTTGGGGTCCGAAAGTCGAGTTATGATTCGCCAAAGTTTGGTCAAAAAATCAGTTTTTCTCAGTAATAACCAAACCTCTATCTTTACAAATTCTTTACTCAATACCAATATTCAAAACTCCTAAACAGCACTAAAATTTACCAAACCATCATCTCAACTTCCATATTCATTCCATTACACATTATCAATTTCATATATACAAATTTAATACCCAACCACCACACATAATCATTTTTCATCATAATTCAATATTATCATCATCATCACACATTCTCATTAACTTCATCATTCAACACACTCATCATCAATCATTCATCATAGTAGCCAACCACCCAACATAAAAATTCTAATAACGAGTCACCAATCATCAGTCTTCCATATCATACTACTTATCATATGGTCTTCTAGCCTAAGTTTTCACGTTACATTATATTTTAATTACGAGAAACCGAAACTATACATTGGCCGATTCTTCCCTAATGCGCAGAACACCACAAATTATCGCCATTCCACAAATACCCAAGGCTCCAAACCTCTTTCAAACTGAAATTCAGCAACAATTGTCAAACCTCAAGCTTTTAACACTGTCAATTGACCACCAATTTCATCAATTTACCTCCATAACATATAATTCAATCTAATATCACATATACATCACTAAATCAACACTCCATATTCTATATTAATAATTTTACAAGGGTTAGAGATTTCTCACCTTACCAACGGAAGCTAGAGATAGAACCCAGCAAATCCACAAAGCTAATTTGCTCCTAAACACCAAAATTCAACAAATTCTCAACACGAAAGCTCAACAAATTTCGAAACTAAGATGAGAATATTTGGGTGAAAAAACTCATATTTCTTACCAAATTGTTTAGTGGGTTTTGTAGAGGATTCCGAGACAAATGCGTGGCCATTGACGGCTTGTCAATCGGAGCTCTGGATCGAAAGTTATGTGAGATTGAATTTTGGAACCAAGGGTTTGCATATTCTTGGCTCTCCTTTCTTGTATTCATCGTGTGGTTTGTGTTTGATGGGGAAAATGGGGCTGAACATGGGTTTATATACATGGGCCTTGGGCCCAATACGGGCCCGGTTCGTCCGATTCGGTCCGTTCGGTCTAATTTTGGGCCAAATTTTTTAAAATTAGTGTAAAAATTCGTATTTTAATTATTTCTACCCCTCTAATTTTTCAACTTTAATTTTCTGATTTCTTTAAATAATAATTAGTTTATTCATTAATTATTTATAAATTCGCGGATTTTACACTGAGCATCTCTTAAACAAGCAAGGTTCCTCCCATAAGAAATCCTTGGCATCATGAAACAACTTCTTAACTTGTTGCTTGATGAAGTTTGTGGGAATGATCCTGCTAGCCTTATAATTCACAATATCTGCAAATCACAGGGCTCTAAATATAGCAAAGAGCTGCTCATTAAGAAAGGCTTCATTCACTGGGATGGGATTGACTGTAGCTTCTTCATGTTCAATCCTGGAGAGGTGGTCAGCTACTTAATTCTTTGTACCTCTCTTGTCTCTAATCTTAACATCAAACTCCTGAAGAAGAAGTACCCATCTGATTAACCTGGGCTTAGCATCCTGTTTGGTGAAAAGATACTTCAAAGTAGTATGATCAGTGTAAACAATAACTTTTGAACCAATGAGATAGGACCTAAACTTAGCAAAAGTGTATACCACAGCTAATAATTCCTTTTTGGTGGTTGTATAATTCTTTTGTGCGTCATTTAAAATGCGACTAGCATAGTAAATAACGTGAACAAGCTCGTCTTGCCTCTGTCCCAAGACAGCTCCAATGGCTTGATCACTAACATCACACATTAACTCAAATGGCAATTCCTAGTTAGGAAGAGCTATGATGAGTGCAGAGACAAACTTTGCTTTTAGAGTTTCAAAGGCATGCAAACAATTATCATCAAAATAAAAAAGTACATCCGCAATTAGAAGGTTACTCAGAGGTCTAGCTATTTTTGAAAAATCTTTTATGAATCCCCTATAAAAATATGTATGGCCTAAGAAACTCCGTATTGCCTTTACATTAGCCGGTGGTGGAAATTTCTCAATTACCTTCACCTTTGCTCTATCCACCTATATTTCTTTGCTTGAAACCCAATATCCAAGAACAATACCTTCAGTCACCATAAAATGATATTTTTCCTAGTTTAAAACAAGGTGTCTCTTGGAATCATTTCAAGACTAAGGATAGACAGTGTAAGCAAGAATAAAAAGAAGTTCCAAACACCGAAAAATCATCCATAAATATCTCAATAAACTTTTCAACCGTGTCAGAGAATATAGAAAGCATGCACCTTTAAAAGTTGTTGGGGCATTATGATGCGTGAGCATCTTGTACCCATTTCATGGTCATTTTCTAGTTATTTTTTGTTGGATTTTATTTAGTTTTATTTGATTTTAGTGCAAAAATCTCTTTTGGATGCTACTTTGAGTTGTTTTGGTGTTTTTTTTATTTCTGGTGAAATTCGGAGCAGTTTAGCAGAGTTTGGAGCTAAAAACAGAAAAGCTCCCAGAACTCCCCTGGGCGCTAAATGCCAGTGATTCAAGGATACACGAGCCTGCCCCCCTTTGGGGCGTTAAATGCCTAAAATTGCGTTTAACGCCAGCAGTCAGACCGAATTCACCCCTCTTTGGGCTTCTCAAGTGGATTTAGCATTTGTTAGTTATGTTTTATTTTCTTTTTATAATTTTTTTACAAACAATATCTTTTAGTTTTAGGATTTAATATTTTATTTTATTTCTGAATTAAATTAGGTTAGTATAAAAGGGAAAAGATCTCTTGTAGCTGGGATCTTCTCTCTTCCGCACTTTTTAGAACCCTATTTTCTCTGTAAGTCATGAGCAACTAAACCCTTTGGTTAAAGTTAATAGCTCTGTTTATTTCTATGGATTAAGACAATTATTTTTCTATTTTAATTAATGTACTGATTCAATTTCAAGGATTGTTTTCACTCTAAATCTTATGAATCTGGGTGGAACGAGAGTATGACCCTTATTCTACATGAGTTCTTGGGATTCTCGAGAGAGTTATCTCGCTTGAACAATAGCTTGAAAAACAATTCCTCCTAAATTGCTAATTACATAAACTAATTGGGATATGTGACATATAATCCTGTTAGCTTTGGGTAATTAGGCTTTTTGTGGCCATAAACTAGTTTTTGAACTTAACCCTGTAATCAGAATTAAGTGACCACGAGAGTGGCGGTTAATGAAGGTCAGAGGAGACTAATTCACTAAGAGAATAGGTTTTAGTCATATACAGTTTGCCATGGAATGAATCATGCATTGTTAAAATAGTTGGTAAGAATTTTTATTCCGGAAAGATAAACATCTCCGAAGCCTTAACTATTTTCTCATACTATTTTTACACCAAACTCTTAATTGCTTTCTTTACTTGCTTGTTTACTGTTTTATGTGATTTAACTCACCAAACCTCTTTTTGATTCACCTAACTAAGTCCAAATGGATCGCCATTGTTGCTCAGTCCGATAATTCTCGTGGGATCGACCCTTACTCACCTGAGGAATTACTTGGATGACTCGATGCACTTGCCGGTTAAGCTATGCGAAATCCTAATTCGCACACCACATTGCATAAATCAAACGGCATCCTTCGGTAAGCAAATACTCCAAAAGGGCAAGCGAATGTCGTCTTTTCCTAGTCTAGAAGGTCCACTGCAATCTGATTATATCCAGAATAGCCATCTAGAAAATAGTAAAAGCTAACCTCTCAAGCATTTGATCAATAAAGGACAGGGGAAAGTGGTCCTTCCTAATAACAGTGTTGATCCTCCGATTGTCAATGCACATCCACCAACTGATAACAGTTCTTGTAGGAATCAGCTCATTTCTCTCATTTGCAACCACTGTCACTCCTCCCTTCTTGAGAACCACTTGCACCGAACTAACCCAAGAACTGTCAAAAATAGGGTAGATGATTCCGGCTTCCCACAACTTGATAACCTCTTTTTGAACCACTTCTTTCATAGTTAGATTAAGTCACTTATGAGGTTGCACAACGGGTTTAGAATCTTCCTCAAAAAAAATTTTGTGCATACACATAGTCGGGCTTATTCCTTTTAAGTCACCAATGGTCCAACCAAGGGTCGTTTTGTGCTTCTTCAGAACAAGTAACAATGTATCCTCTTCACTCTTGCTCAGAGAGGAGCTTATAATCACCGGATATGAATCTTTCTCCCCCAGAAAAGCATACTTGAGAGAGGGAGGCAAGGGCTTTAATTCAAGCTTGAGTGGCCCCTTCTCCTCTTCAAGCACGTTTGGCACCTCTTTAGAAGATGTGGGGTCATCAATATCACTCGAGTTTCCTTCTAAAGAGGGCTTCAAAACACATTCAAGTTCCTGTGCCTCCAAGATATCTTGAACCAATGGTTCAATTGAATCAATCTTCATACATCTCTCAGGGTCACTGGGATGTTGCAAGGCCTCAAGCACATTAAGCACAATTTCCTCCTCATTGACCTTCAATGTCAAGTCACCTTTATGAACATCAATCAAAGCCCTTCCGGTAGCAAGAAAAGGCATCCCTAAGATAACAAATGCATTGATATCCTCTTCCATATCCAATATAACAAAATTCGCAGAATGAAAGTTTCCACCTTCACTAGTAAATTCTAGATAACTCCAAGAGGGAATTTAATAGAATGATCCGCAAGTTGAAGAAAAATTCTAGTGGATTTTACCTCATCAATGTGGAGCTTTCTCATTAATGAAAGTGGCATGAGGTTGATGCTTACTCCAAGATCATACAACACCCTCTGAATAGTGACATCTCCAATCGTGCAAGAAATTAGAAAGCTCCCCAGATCTTTCATCTTTTTTGGGAGGTTCTTCTGAATGATTGTGCTACATTCCTTAGTAAGCACCACGGTTTTACTTTCCTTTCAATCCCTCTTTTTGGTCAGGAGCTCCTTCATGAATTTGGCATAGAGTGGCATTTACTCCAGAGCCTCAACAAAAGAAATGTTTATTTCTAACTTCTTGAAAACATCCAAAAACTTTGAAAATTGCTGATCCTTTGTCGCCTTTTGGAGTCTTTGGGGTATGAAATTTTGGGCTTATATTCGGGGACCAAAATCTTCACCTTAGGTGGTACAGCCTCAACTTGAATGAAGTGAGGGGAGGTATGCTGAGGGGTGTGTTCCCTAGGGGGTTGGTGTCCTTTAGGGTCTCTGTGGTGCTTTCCTTCTGACCTTTGACTTCCGTACCTACCACCTTGCCACTCCTCAGACTGATAGCTTTGTATTCCTCATTCGGATTCAGAATTGTGTCACTAGGGAGGATATGATTAGGCTTCTCAGTGGCTTGCTTGTTCAACTGGCCCATTTGGACCTCTAAGTTCCTAATTGAAGTTCTAGCTTCCTGTATAAATCTATTTATGTTCTTGAAGAGTTCTGCTAAGGCCACTTCCCATTCTGAAGGTTTCTGAGGAACCGGATATGGATTGTGTGCTTGATCAGATTGATATATATGGTTAAGGTTATTCTGAGGGAAGTTATTGTTGTTGAAGTTGGATTGCCTTTGACTCTGATTTTTCCAGCCAAAATTTGGGTAATTTCTGCATCCTAGATTGTATGTCTTGAGAAAAGGATCATTAATAGCCAGTCTTGAAGAATTACCCATGTAATTAACTTTCTCAGGAGGGGTTTGCTCCCACCACTCATATCAAAAGAAGGGTTTGGGGTAGCAATAGAAGAGACTTGCATACCTCCCAAGTGTTGAGTGATGGCGGCTATCTATTGGGACATAGCTTTATTCTGAGCCAAAATAGCATCCGAGGCATCTAATTCCATGACACCTTTCTTCACGGTTCTCTCAGAAGAATAGAGGTACTGATTATTGGCCATCATCTCTATCAAATCCAAGGCCTCATCAGAGGTTTTCATATGCAAAGAACCTCCTGCAGAGTTATCCAGAAAAAGTCTCGAAGCCGGAGTGATACCATCATAGAAAATCTGTAATTGTACCCAATCTGCAAACATGTTCAGAGGAAACTTCCTTATCATAGCTTTGTATCTCTTCCAAGCTTCATAGAGAGACTCTCCTTCAAGCTATCTGAAGGTCTGGATGTCAGTCCTTAGCTTAGTCACCTCTGAGGCAAAAAGAATTTGGTTAAAAACTTACTAACTAAATCTGCCCGGGTTGCTATACTTTTCTTAGGTTGTGTCTCAAGCCACTAATTGGCTTGGTCCCTAACCACAAAAGGGAATAACATCAACCTATAGACATCCATAGGAACCCTATTAGTCTTGACTGTATCACATATCCTTAGAAAATTAGATATAAATAGATTAGGGTCCTCTTGCGGGCTTCCACTAAACTGACAATTTTGTTGCACCAAAGAGATGAGTTGAGGCTTCAACTCAAAGTTGTTTTCATTCACAACCGGTGGTACAATACTCCCACACAACTCCTAGAATTGGGGTTAGTATAAGACCCTAGAGTTCTTCTAATAGGCGGGGCATTGTTGGGGTTATTGACCACAAGATTTTTAGTATTCTCAGCCATACTAAATTTAGTTCCTTCTTCAGAATTGTCCCCAAAGATTTCTTGGACTTCCTGAGCTCTAGCTTATTTCCTTTGCTTCCGAAGAGTCCTTTCAATCTCAGGGTCGTACAGAAGAGGCTCTTTATCCCTGTTCCTCTACATAAACAAATAAAACAAGAAAATGTAGGATTGTGAAGATAATCCCAATGAGGTATACGAAAATAGGAGAAAAAGAACAAAAATAAATAAAGTTAAAGGGCAAAAATATAAAGGAAAATACGACTAGGAAAAACGAAAATTAAAAAGAAAGAGAAATAAACTAGAAATAAAATAAAATAAAATAGCAACTAAACCAAAGTTAAAACAAAGACAAATGTCTAATCTAGGTAACTAATCAACTGTAGTTGTTAGTCACAGTTAATCCCCAGCAACGGCACCAAAAACTTGGTGGTAAAAATTACAACCACAACTTACCGACAAGTGCACCGGGTCGTACCAAGTAATAACTCACGGTGAGTGAGTGTCGATCCCACGAGGATTAACAGACTAAGCAAACAATGGTTGATTAACTATTCTAGTTAGACAAATTGAAAAGAGAGTTTTGATTATCAAATAGCATAAAAAGCAATAAACTAAGGAAAGTGAATAATGAATGGTTGAGAAAACGATATGAGAATGGAGTTAAGGCTTTGGAGATATTTAAATGTCTGGATTAATGTTCAATGTCAACTATCTTAATCATGCAATGATTATGTTTATGGAAAACCCCAAGTGATTAAATTCCTATTCCTAGGCAATCCAATCTCCTCTAATCTAACCGACCGTTAATTCCTTGATCAATCAATTACATTAGAGGGTTAAGTTCAATTTCCTATTTATAACCACACAACCCTAAGAATCTAAAAGCATAATGCAGTTATATGTCATGGTGGTTTAGTTGCTCATGGTGTAGAAAACCCTAGCAGAGAAAAAGTGTAAAAGTATGGAATAAAAATTTGGAAAAGTGAAGTCCCTGCGAAGGCTGATCTAAATCCTATTTATAGTCCTAATTAAAAGGAGATTTAAAACTTAAATAAAATCCTAAGAGATCTTTTCTAATAGCTATGTGATTTACAAAATCAAATCTTCAAAAGCCTTGTTGATTTGTTTTAAACGTATGGTCCCCATTCCTTTGTATGCACTTGGCGCTGAACGCCAGGTACTAGGCGTTTAGCACCACCCAGGCAGTGAGGATTGTATGCAAAATATGGACTTGGGAACTAAATTCTTATGGTTGGGCGTTTAGCGCCACCTAGGCAGCAAGGATTGTACGCAAAATATGGGCTTGGGCGTTAAACACTGGTGGTTGGGCGTTTAGCGCCAGGTCTCCTGAATGGAAGGCACGAGTTACAAAGCTTTGGGTGCTAAACACCGAGTCATGGCATTTAGTGCCAATCACCCAGAGGGGAATTGGTCCTATTAAGCTCTTGTAGCTGTGCATAAACGCAACGCATGCGTACGCACGATCTCTCTTTTTGCTCCAGTGATGTGTACGCATGCATGATGCATACGCATGGTCCTCTTTTCCTTTTTCATGTGCTTTTCCATCAATTATTCATCAGAATGCTACCTAAAATCAATCAAAAGCTACAGAACTCAAAGTAGCATCCAATGGGGGATAATCCACTAAAATCCTATAACAAATTGAGAGAAAACCATATAAATCACATAGAAAAGATACAAATGATGCTCACGCATCAGTTAGCTAGGTATAGCCAACTTTTAAAATTGCTAAGGTGGTGTCTTGGGCTAGTCGTTCCGTCATAGGGATCCATGTCGGGGCTTTTGAAGTTCCTAGGAACACTAGCTCTCTGATGTCTTTGATGAACGAATCTTCTCCACCAAAAAGGCTTTCTTCTCGATCTGTTTGACTGCTCCGACGTCGAAGATTGGCCTCTAATTTTGAGAGCTTTTCTTCCAGCTCTCTTCGTCGTCATACCTCTTTTTGCAAATCTCTTTCCTTTTCTCTTTGTCGCTCAATCTCATGCTCAAGTTGCTTTAATTGGCCATGGTTCCCATGTACGAGTCCCATGATCTCTATTAGATGAGGGGACTTCTTGTCATCGGGTGGATGAACTTCCAAATGGATTTGCTACGGTGGTGGGTTTCTTGATGTACCCTCTCCGTGGAGGCCACTCGCTCTTTCATGTTGTGGAGGTAACACATGTGCTCGATAATCGTTGCGAGGCTCCAGTTCTGATTCAGATGCCGTATGACCGTCCTCAAATTGATTGTCCACCCTGAGTGGGTGTAGACTTTCAGGTTTCCGGTAACGGCGTCAATGTTCTGCAGGTTACCTAAAACTGGGTTGCTTTTGGGCCAAGACGTGAGGTCCAGGCTCCTTTTGTGACAGCGTCCGACTTGTATCGATGCCGAGGTGCCGCTTTTCGAGTTCCTCATGAGGAGGTGGGGGTAGTACCTGCAAGGGACTCCAATGCCTAAATTAGCAAGGGTTCAAGTAGGTTTTTAGTAGATTGGGTCTTGAATATACCTAAGGGTGTCAATGTATGTATAGTAGAAAAGATAACTATCTTTTATAATAGTTTTCCCTTTGTTGGTTGATAATTGTTCCCTTTTATTAGGGAGGTTGTTGAGATCTCCCTTCTAGATGGATGGGAGATATCTTAGGAAGTAGTTACTTATTTAGGTAAGTATGGCTGCATTCCTATCGCCGAGCCCGACCTCTATCAAGTCGGGTAGTTACAAGTGAGACAGGATTTCTTTGTTTGGACCTTCATTCATTTGGGTCTGGTTCTGTTTTTGGGGCAAGGTATGAATAGTTACAAAATAAGAATGTTTTGTAACAACATGACAATTTGTTATAAAACATTTTAATATTTGAAACAATATGGTTTCTTTTGTTACAAATTGTGTTGGTGTTTGTAACAAAATAGTATTTTGTTGCAAAAACTTTTAATGTTTTGTAATAAAAATTTAAGTTATTGCAAAAGCTCAAAATATTTTGTAACAAAATATCTTATTTCAAAATCTTCAATTATTTTGTAACAAAATATTAATTTATCACAAAATTCAGTATTTAAAGATTTTTTGTAACTAAAAAAGATTTTATTTCGAGATGCTAAAACTTTTAGTATTGGTATAATCTTTTGCATGGTAAATTTTTTTTCAAAACTTTAGTTTTTCTAAAATATTGGTTTTGATAATTAAGTATTTTTTTATAAATATTAAAAATTAAATTATTAATTTTAAAAATTATAAAAATTATTTTTTAATCTTTTAAAAAATTAATATATCTATCCATGGTCACGGTTATGAAGTGTGACCTAAAGAGTCTATCATCACGGTTTCGAAGTGTAACCTAAAGAGATCTATGGTCACAGTTTTAATTAACGAGTGATTTAAAAGGGTCTATAGTAACGATTTTATAAAACGGTGAGCTAAAAAAGGGTCTATGGCCACGGTTTTAATGCATGACGTAAAGAGATCTATGGTCACGGTTATGAAGTGTGACCTAAAAGGTCTTTCATCATGGCTTCAAAGTGTGACCTAAAGAGATCTATGGTCACGGTTTTAAAAAGTGACCTAAAAGAGTCTATAGTTACAGTTTTATAAAACAATGACCTAAAAGGATTTATGGCCACGGTTTTAATGCGTGACCTAAAAGGATCTATGGTCACGGCCATGAAGTTTGTCCTAAAGGGTCTATCGTCGGCTTCAAAGCATGACTTAAAGAGATCTATAGTCACGGTTTTAAAGAGTGACCTAAAAAAGTCTACAGTCACGGTTTTATTAAACGGTAACCTAAAAGGGGTCTATGATCACAGTTTTAGTACATGGCCTAAAAGGATCTATGGTCATGGTTATAAAGTGTGACCTAAGGAGTCTATGGTCACGGTTTCGAAGTGTGACCCAAGGAGATCTGTGGTCACAGTTTTAAAGAGTGGCCTAAAAAGGTTTATTGTCACAGTTTTATAAAACAGTGACCTAAAAGGTGTCTATAGTCACAGTTTTATTGCGTGACCTAAAGGGATCTGTGATCACGGTTATGAAATATGACCTAAAAGGTCTATGATTACGGTTTCAAAGCATTGCGTATAATTTAAAAATTTAAGTAATTGGAAGATAGGATTAAATCTCAATTGTTCAAGATTTTATATCTCAAAAATTATTTTATTAAGGCAATTAAATAAAATTTTGATAATTTAAATTTAAATTAATTAAAATCCTTCTATAATTTTTAAAATAATTAAACATTTTGAATATTTAAATTTTTATACTATTTTTATATATTTTTCTAACTCTAATCTTAATCCTAATTCTTAAATTTCTTAACACAAATTCTCCTAAGAGTCCTAACTCATCCGCAACACTGAGAAAAAAAAAGAAAACAAAAAGAGGGTGAGAACGATAGATGATAGAGAAGCAGAGAAGTGAGGGAAAGAAGAAAAGGGAGAGGGAACCCTAGCAACTGCTCACCCCTAACATCCCCTCCACCATGCCTCTGCCTGGCATTTGTCTTACTGTTTTGTCCCTTGTCGTTCGCATTTGCCTCACTATCTCTGCTCTGCTCATTCGCGTCTCTACTCTGCGTCGTTGTCCTCTTCTTATTTTGTGTCTCTCCGTCAACTTCCTCCTCGCTGCTAGCTTCCTCCCTGCTCGTCTTCACTGGCGACAGAAGCATACAAAACCAGTATCTAGTCCCTCGGCTGGTGGTCGTTATCGTCTTCGGTCGTCAGTTGGTCAGCTTCCTTCACTATCAGTTGGTCCTTGGAGGTGAGCTTCCTTCAGCCATATTCTTCTTTTTTTTCAATTTCATTGCTGTAAATCATCTATGTTACGTCTACAGTACATCGCCGGTCCCAAGCCCGAATAAAGGAGAGGAGGGTTGTGTTAGGCCTTCGATAGCTAACATAAAAACTTAATCGAATCTTCATGACATGGATCATAGATGTTATTGTGCTAAAGCTAGGTCATTGCCCGGAGGTAACGTGTTGTATGGCTCGCGTACAATGTCAAATGAGCAAGAGCCGGGCATAGGTGCCCGGGTGTAGTATTAAATGAGCAAGAGTTCTCATATTTTCATGAACGAACGAGGATAAATAAGCTAGTTCACAAACAAAAAGGTAAATGTAAAGGTCAGAGCGAAAGAAGGTTGAGATTTGGGACATGGAACATGGACACTCTAACAGAAAAATTCATGGAGGTGGTGGATACCATGACAAGGAGGAAGATTAATATCATGTACCTACAAGAAACAAACTGGGTCGGCACGAAGGCTAGGGAGTTGGATACCTCTAGGTTCAAACTTTGGTATACAGGAAAGGTGAAGAATAGGAATGGGGTAGGTATTATCTTGGATAAGCAGTAGAAGAAGGACGTAGTAGATGTCAAGAGGATCGGTGATCGGATCATCTCTATCAAACTTGTGATGGAAGGAGGTAATTTTCATGTGATTAGCGCCTATGCACCGCAAGTGGGTTCGAACGAGCAACACAAGATAAGATTTTAGGAGGATCTAAAGAGTTTGGTCCAAGACAAACCTTCAGGAGATAAGATTTTTTCAGGAGGAGATTTATATGGCCATGTTGGAAGAAAAGTGACTGGGCATTGAAGTATTTATAGAGGTCATGGTTTCGGAGTGGTCAATACTGAGGGTAAAACTATTTTGGACGTTTCCTCAACCTTTGACCTTCTCATCGCAAATACATGTTTTAGAAAGATAGATGAACATCTTATAACCTATAGGAGTTGCATGACAAGCTCTCAAATTGACTTCTTCTTGTTGAGGAGGGTGGACCAAAAAATTATCATTAATTGTAAAATTATTCTAGAGAGAGTTTAAGAACACAACATAGGATGCTCGCCATAGATTTTTGTGTTGAGAAAAAGTTGAGGAAAAGATATCATACAAAGAATCCAAAGAGAAGGTGGTGACATATGAAAGGTGAGTAATAAAGAAGCTTCCTAAGACGGGTAGGAGAAGAGGCAAAGTGGGAAGGGGATGGAAGTGCAGAGGAGATGTGGAGGGAAATGGCATAAGTTATTAGAAAAGCAACAAAAGAAAGCTTTGGTGAATCTAAAGGGATAGGACCAAGAGACAAAGAGTCCTGGTGGTAGAATGTGAGTTTACAAGAAAAGATAAAGGCAAAAAAGGAGTGCTTTAAATAGTGGTCTTTGTGTCACAATGCAGATAATTGGAAAAATATAAGGTGGCTAAGAAAGAGAAAAAAGTGGCTGTAAATGAAGCAAAAACAAGAGCATATGAAGGTCTCTACCAGTCTTTAGGTATGAAGGAAGGAGAAAAAGTTATATATAGAATCGCAAAGAACCATAAAAGAAGAACGAGAGACTTGCAAGTTAAGTGCATATAGGATAAAGAAGGAGAGGTTTTGGCTTAAGATGAGAAGATCAATGAAAGGTGGAAGAGCTACTTCTACGAGTTATTTAATGAAGGACAGAAGACTCCTCCGAGCCTTGATCGGTTATGCACGAGGGAAGAAGATCAAAACTTCAACTACTATTGAAGGATTCGAGGTAAAAGAGGCTCTAAAATAGATAAAAAATAACAGGGCAATGAATCCGATAATATTCCAATTGAAATTTAAAAGGGCCTTGGAGAGAAAGGCATCAATTGGTTAACCAAGCCATTTAATGAGATTTTAAGGTCAAAGAAGATGTCAGATAAGTTGAGAAAGAGTACCTTAGTACCTATCTACAAGAATAAAGGAGACATACAAAGTTGCAAAAACTATAGAGGGATCAAGCTCATGAGCCATACCATGAAGTTATGAAAAAGGGTGATAGAACAAAGGTTGAGACAAGAGACACAAGTAACAAAGAAATAATTTAGTTTTATGCCAGGAAAATCCACCACTGAAGCTAAACAGGTATGATGGAGAGGTATTGTAGTAATAGGAATCTACATATGGTGTTTATTAATTTGGAAAAAGCGTACGATAAGGTATCAAGAGAGGTCTTATGGAAGATTTTGGAAAGGAAGAGAGTAAGGATCACATATATTTGTGCAATTAAAGACATGTATGATGGGCTAAAACTAGTATGAAGACTCAAGGTGGTGTGACAGAGAAATTTATTATTGGTCTGGGATTATACCAGGGATCATCCTTAAGTTCATATATTTTCACATTAGTCTTGGAAGTACTCACAGAACATATCCAAAAGCCTGTGCCATGGTGCATGCTTTTTGCTAATGATATCGTCCTTATGCAAGAGTCAAGGGAAGACCTAAATAAGAAGTTGGATTTATGGAGAGAAGCTCTAGAAGTATATGGTTTTCAAATAAACCATAGCAAGACAGAATATATGGAATGTAAGTTTGGCCGCCAAAGGGAAAACCCTAATACAGAAGTGAAGATTAGAGAAAACATCCTACGAAAAGTTCAAAGTTTCAAGTATCTTAGGTGCAACATACAAGATAATGGAGACATTGAATAGGATGTATCATAGGATCCAAGCAGGTTGATAAAAAATGGCAGAGTGTGTCTGGTTTTATATGTGACAAAAAAGTTCCTTTAAAACTTAAAGGTAAATTCTATCGCACTGCTATCAGACCGGCTATGATTTATGATACAGATTGTTGGGGGACCAAAGGGGAGCATAAACATAAGTTAAGTATGGCAGAGATGAAGATGTTGAAATGGATGAGTGGTCATATGCGATTAGATAGAATAAGGAACGAAGATATAAGAGAGAGAGTTGGAGTAGCACCTGTTGTGGAAAAGATGGTAGAATCGCGTCTTAGGTAGTTTGGACATGTGAAAAGAAGACCGACAGAGTACCCAGTCAAAAGGGTGGATGAGATGGAAGATGGATAAGGGATGAAAGACAGAAGAAGACCTAGGAAAACCATTCATGAGATGGTCAAAGGAGATCTACATGTAAACGATCTCTCTGTAGACATGATACATGATAGAGTTTAATAGTATCGTTTGATCCATGTAGTTGACTCCACCTAGTGGGACAAGGCTTCATTGTTGTTGTTGTTGTATTGTTGTAAATCATCACTATGCCTTTAATTTTTTTTTATGAAAGTTGAATTTGTTATTGAAATTATGACTGAGCTAAATTGTTTTTGCTGAAAATCATCACTTGTTGTTGATTATTATCATTGGTGGTTAAATTTGTTGCTGATGGTTATCAATGGCTAAGAGAAGGCGGGGTTGAATCTTAGCCTCCTTTTAACTTTGCTTTCAACCTTGAGTTCTATTGATACACTTTGAGAAGAATACTGGAGAAATTCTGGTTTTGTCTCTTAACGCGGTAGGTGCCAAAATAGAATCACGTGCATATTATAGTACAATGAAGTGTGGCTGAATAATAGAATCAGGAGATACTTTTGTTTTGTCTCCTAAAATGCAAAACTAGAAACAGAGAAGAGAAAGAGGAATGACACACAGATACATCCTGGTTTAGCTACTTAGTGCAACGTAGCCTACATCCAGTCTCCATCACAACAGTGACGGAATTTCACTATCTTTCAACAGAATTACGTATACTAATTCTCCCTAGGATTCTAACCAATTCTATCTGGGACAAATCCAGTTTCTAACCCAAACCAAACTTGACTAGAAACTCACTCTAACTTTCAACAGCAAAGTACTAACCCAACTTGTAAACGAATCGCCTCAGGATCATGACAACAAAATAGAAAGACTTATAAAGAATTTCTGAAATAACTATGACTTTTTCTCCAAGTTCTAACTCTACCTTTTTTCACTCAATGGCTTTTTCTTACAAACCTCACCATTTTGTCTTTTACCATTGAAACACACAAAGACTAAATTGAAACAATAGAATATTCAACAAGAACCATGAAGGAGAAGAATAAACAGCTCAGTAAGCTATGGGAACCCAAACAGTTGTACTCTCACTTCTTGCTTCAGTCCTTGGCCGTTCATCCCTTTAATAGAGTAATGGAGCTTTCTAGGCTTGAAACTTGCTTCAGCACCTTGTTTGACTTCTTCTCCCAAAATTAGTAGTAGTAGTGGTGTTCACAAACGAGAGAGAGGATAGAAGCAGTGACCAAATCAGACATACAACCATACCTTCAACTTTTTTCATCTTGCCTCTTGAATCTAGACCGTTTCTTCTTACTTTGTCCCCAAGTTTGATTTTTGAGTGTTGATTCATAGCAGAGCACCATCATGTTTACTTTCTTCATTTTTCTATATTGGTGCTTGTAACACAGAGGATTTCTTCAACAAGATTCAATGAAGCACAAATGCGGAAAACCTCATTTTTGTAATTTGCCCTTGGATGTGATCTTGTCTTTTTGCTATAGCCCATTTGACCTTCTCTTCTTTCTTGAAGTTAGAAACCTTCTTTTTTGTTCTTCAATTTGCCCTAACTCAGAGCTTCCTTTTTCTTTTTTTTTTTTTTTTGC
>NC_029787.2:44957855-44960516 GCF_000816755.2 Arachis ipaensis | reverse complement strand
ATGTAGTGTGATGTGAAAAAAAAGAGAGAGAGAGAGAGAAGAGAGAGTTTGGTTCGGTGGATGAGGCATGGTATGTTTCAAATAAAATTAAATTAAATTACCTAGTTAGTAACTAAGTGGAGTAAATGGATTTGGGTGTGGACCACCGTTTGGGCTTAGGTTTGATTTTGGGCCAGATTTCTTGCTTTTCTTTCATATGGTTCAACTTAATGGATCAAGGTTTGTTCAAGCTGAACTTGATATTGGGGGGTCGGTTTCATTTTAATTAATTCCTACACACTAAATAAAACAAATCACACAAATAATTGGATAATAACCCAATAATGTTCAGTCATCATCTTAATTATAGTTTAGTTCTTTAAACTCAACTATTGCTATCTTACTGAAATAATTATTTAGCTAAATTTTTTGTTGTTGTAAATCATATTTGGAGGTAAAGTTTTGTGTTGCTAAAAAACATCACTGAGCCCCGTCTCTCCCCTGTTTGCTTGTTACTGATTTTTCTTATTTTGAGTTGTTGATGGTGCTATGGTGTTTCACTACATTGTTAAGTTTTGTTAATTTTATTGATTCTGATTTTTGAGTTGTATGTTACTGATTTTCTGATTTTGAGTTATTGATGGTGCTATGATGCTAATTTTTTTATTCTGAACTCGGATAGAATAATATTATTACTGCTTTTGTTGTTAAGTTTTTTGTTTCTATAATTTTTATGAAACTTGAATAACTAGCTGTTGATGGTTGAAATGGTTTTGGAATAATTTTGTTGATGGTGCTGTTAAGGCTATTGATAAAAAGCAGGAGCAATTAGAGTTCAAGAAAGCTTAACATAATGTGGCTTAACTATCATGTTGTTATTCAGTTAAGTTGGTTAGGGAGCTTTTAGCTTTATTATGAATAGTCTCCCTTTATATAAGCCTAATACTCATTGTAATCAGTTAACGTTTTTTACTCATTGTCAATTTTGGTTAATCAGTTCTATTTTTCCATTCTTTCTATACTTCTCTAGTTCCAAACTCTCTCTGCATCACTATTGCTTTTGCAATAACAGAAAGTTGTTCAGGTGCTTCACTGCTTTGTTAAATTTTGATGGTGTACTGCTTTAAAACTTTCTCTTTTCAGGTTTAAATTTTTATTAGGACAACTATTGTAATGTTCTTATCTTGTGTTTTGATATAAACCTCATTATGAAACTCTATGAGTATAAAAGCGTAAAAAAATCAAGTATATTTGTTATGAGGATTTTGGTGGAAATTGTGTTTTGTAGTGATTATATGACAATTGATACTTATGTAAATTTAATGAATTTGTTCACTAAGTTGTGATTGAATTGTGATTAATTAGTCCGACTTTATATATTGAATTGTCAATTCTTGATCATTTACATCCTTGATTGGCTAGTTTTGAACTTTGAGAATAGATTCTTAAAGAATTAGTTAATTTTAACGTGTAAGTTCTAACTTAATTTTTACTCCGATGAAGATAGTATATGTGTTGTTTTTTAATTTTGGTTTTCATTGTTCATATTTTTAGGGGTACAAAATTAATGTCAACATGTTAGATTTTATATTGACTGAAATATGCTAGAAGAGTTAAGAATTATAAATCTCATATAATATAATTTTATGTTAAGAAAAAGTTGTGTTTAGTTAAATTTGTGAAATTTATTTTATTGTAAAAGAAGCTTAATGACATGTACGACATTTTAATTATCTATATGATTATATATTATATAAATGTTAAGTTAGCGTGTTTAAAAAATTAATTGATATATCAATTATTTAATTAAATATTTTAAAATAAATTTTCTATTTTTGTAACTAAAAGAATAAAAAAGTTACAAAAGTAAGTAGTATTTTGTAACAAATTATTATCACACAAAAATCTAAATTGTTATGAAAAATATTTTAAAGGGTTAAAAATTGTTATCACTTTTGTAATAAATTTTAGATGTTGTATTAAAAAAATATTACAAGATATTACTTTGTATTGTAATAGTTTCATTTCTTGTTACAAATTTTTTTTGTAATGAAACATATTACAGCAACCATTTTTTTGTTATAAATACCTTTTGTTTTAAAATTCAGATTTTTTTTAACAATTTTTTTTTATTATAAATACTTTTTTTTTGGTAGTGTATATTAATTTAAAATAATTGAAAATAATGTATAACTGTTTTGTTTTTATTCTCAACATAATAATATTAGTATAAAAGGTAAGTTCAATAAAAATTCAGTAGCAAGTAATAAACACCGAAAATAGACCATATAATTATTAATTTTTCTGAAATATTTGTGGGGATAGGTTCTTTCTACCTTCTACCTAGGTTCATCCATGAATATACTAGATAACTCACTAAGCTAACTTATATTATACTGTAATAAAATTAAGTTGACCCAAATTAATCTCTAAAAAATTTTAGTTTAATAATTTAATTGTCAATAAATTGTAATCACTCAATTAATCCCTAACTAATTATTTTAGTAGATTTTTTTTTTGGTGACTTAATTATTTTAGTAGATACATCAACTCTTGTATTAAATTTTGATAAAATAAATTAGATAAATTAATCATTGTCATTATTTAATAAAAACGTATCAATTTCTAAAAATTTTAAAATTCTCATATCAAATTAATCTCTCCATATAAATGAATAATCTG
>NC_029787.2:44955512-44956563 GCF_000816755.2 Arachis ipaensis | reverse complement strand
AGAATTAATTAGTGATTAGAATTTATTAAAAACTAATTAAAGTGTTTGACTAAATATTTTTTAAAGGCTGATTTAAGATATTTCTCATTTTCTTTTAAAGTTTTCAATGTGTTAAATAAATACCCTAAATGCTTGTAACGAACTTGACATACAAGCTTTGTAAGTTAGTTAAAAGTAATTAGAGGTAGTTACTTTAGTATATATATGCTAATTATGTCTCTTGTAAGTTGAGACCCACCATTTAGCGCAAGCTCTGCATGATCTCCATTCTCTTCAATGATCACTCTCTTTACTATGTACTACGTACCACTTCTTATCTACAACCTTTAACATGGTGTGATGTGTGTGGATCCAATTGGAAAACACATTCGAGATCAAGATTGAAGAGGAAGTGGCTTGTTCTCCAATTATATTCATGCACATCAGCAATGAATGGATATTGTGTGGAGAATCCATTTTTGGATCAAAGAAAATTAGAATTCCTTAAATCCTTCATTAATAGCGAACCTTGATGCTCAAAGCATTGCGACATTTCTTAATCAACTCTCGATTCTATAGTCTCAAATCAACAAGAACAACACAAGCCTGAATGAAAATCCCAGTACTTCTCTTACTGCTATCACACTTAATGGTCACAATTATGGAAATTGGAGTAAAGCAGTGATTTGCTAAAAAATGTAAGAATCAAATGAAACATATTGTCTTAACGATTTACAAACTTTTCACAAAATTTTCCAACATTGTTAGATTACCAAATGGAGCTTATACTACTATCTAAATTATGTTGATATATAGAATCCTAATTGTTAAACAATAATAATTGCATATATTTACTAGATTTTGGTTAAGATTTTTTCACTTTTTGTATAATTTTACGTGGTTTTGTATATGCTCTGTATTTGAAAGAGAGATTGAGACTAAGAGAGAGAATTTGAAAGATGAAAACTAAAAAAAAAGAGACTAAATTAAGTTTTTGTATTATATTTGGTGTAAAGCATAAAGGATTGCGTTATGTTTTAATATCCTTTTTAGTTTAAGATAAACATAAATA
>NC_029787.2:44950377-44955461 GCF_000816755.2 Arachis ipaensis | reverse complement strand
TTTAAATATTTTTAATAATTAAAAAATAAAATAAACCATAATTCCTACCCCCATTCCTGTGTCTCTCTTTTCCTCCCTAATCACATCACTGTTCACGAAGCTACTTCCATGTCGCTGTCGTTTCTCTCCCTATGGCTAGTCCTTGCCCCAACATCGTGAGCATCCTCGTCCCCATGTGCTCCTGGCATCTTCGTGTCTAGGTCGTCACCATCATCGAGTCTTCTCACCATTGCAGTCTCTGTTTGTCATTGATTCTTCTCCTCACTTCGATGAGTCAGCCCTCACCGTCTCAGATCCTTGTTGGCGTCTAAACTTATCGTTGTCTATTTTAATTCTTACCTTTTGACTCTGTTTTAATTCTTATATCACGTTCATCAAGTTCATCACATTCATCAGTTAGGAAGGGACTTTAATTTTTTCGTCAATTGGTTTTTCGGTGGATTTGCGGCCAATGTGGCTGATGATGAGGATAGCAACGGCGGAGGAGATGGAAGTTGTAAGAGAGACATAGTTTGGGAGGAAAGGGAATGTGGAATTAGACTTGAAATTTGAAAGGTTGGATGAGGATATTTTTTAAAATAAATTTTATTAAAATTTTAGTTTTATGTGTTTTTAGTTTTTGAAAATATTGAAGGAACTAAAAATTTGTATCTCAGAACTGAAATTTTAATTCTAATTTTTGGTCATTAAAAATAATATTAAATTCCAATTCCTCGAATCTTAGTTCTAATTTCTGAAAACAAACGCTATCTAATTGCTAGATTGTATGAAATTTATCTTTCATTTTCATTGTAATTAGTTTTGATATCTAATCTATGTTTTGTTTACATTTTGTATTTAAAACATGAACATAATTAACGCAAAATGCTTTACAGGAGTGATAATAATCGAATTTTTTGGAATAAATTTAAAATCTTAAAAAGACAGACGTGATCACTACAACACTATAATAAAATATTTTTGCGATGATTTTAATGCTTGGCAATGATTTTAACTATCACTAAATGTTTTCGTAACAGTTAAAAAAAGTGTCATAAATTTAAACGTCACCAATTAATATAGTGACGGTTTTACACCATCATTAATAAGAAATGTTGTTAGTTTACCTCTTCATTATTAAGAAAAATAGCATCTGATAGGCTATGACTATGAACTTCATTTTGAATGAATGAACTTTGAATTAATACTCTTATTAACTCCTACATTTAGAAAATATTGACCTAGAATAATTTGAAAGATGTCTTTTTTTTAGTCAAGATAACTTTAAAGTAAAAGAAATAGAAACTTAATGAGAGAAGCTTAATCAATAATGTAAAAAAAAAAATAATGTTTACACTTCTATATAACAATTAATCTCTTCATTTATTTGTTTACTCTTTTCTTTTTAAATATTTTTTGGATTCACAAGAGAGAGAATACAAGAAACCCTTAAAGCTTTCAATGAGAAATACAGAAAAAAGATTCAACTAGTTACAAAATTAATGCATGGAGGTTAGAACCTGTAAGTAATTTATTTTGAGCAACACTATTTTCATCATAGTATGTTAAAAGAGAAAACAGTTATCATTTTCATCATTTGAGATACGAGTAATTTTTTTAGCATATATAATATTTGATTCAACATATTCATCTTTTTTCTTTTTAAATTGTATAAGTATTCTCCTTTTAATACCTGCAATAATATAAAAAAAATAATATTAAAGGATGACACTTTAAGAATTAGTTAAAATTAAAAATTGAGATATGATCATTTCTTCTTACATTAGAGGATGATATTAATCTAGCATTTTCAATATTTTTAAAGAATTTTTTAAAATTTTGATATTTTTTATTAGTTTTCTCCTCTTCATACCTGTATAAGAAGAAGAAGAAAAAGAAAGAAGAACCATATTTCCTCTATCATTCATATGTAATCCACTAGAGCATTTTTCTTATGATATAATTAATGTAACTTACTAACATCATCAGCGTTCAATATTTTGTGCTTCCTTCAAGTGTATAAATGTGTGCAACTTCCTTGATACTAACATAGTTGAGTTAATAAACATCACTCTCAGTATTATCCTAAATTTTATTTAACGCAATCAGTATTATATAATGTAACGATCCAATTTTTGGTACGTCATGATCATACTAAAAATTGAGTGCTACCAACTTATCTTCCTAATTATTATCTATTATTTATTATATGAGCCTGATTCGTTGTTAAAAGCGTAGTTACTTTTTGAGGTACTTTTTTTTTAAATCATTTGGGTTAATAAACAGAATCATTCATAATCAATTCACAAATAATAAGAAATACCAGAGTTATAAACAACCACACTTACATACATCTCAATAGTTAATATCATTCGGTTATCCAGTCTTTATTAGAGTAAAGATCTTTACTTAGATTACCCCTAGATATAGCTAGATAATAACTATATACATATATATACATACAACATCCCAATCCCTGACCTGTTCAAGAAGTCCCTAAGCTGGCACCCAGGCTAGCCTAGACTCTATACTCACCTAGTCCCTCTAAACAACTAAGGCGAGGGAAAGTATGTTCTAAGCCATCAAAACTCGAGTTGGGTCGAATGTCATCAAAAGGTGGAACATCATTGATGAGTGGATAATTTATACGCTTTTTGGCATTGTTTTTACATAGTTTTTAGTATGATTTAGTTAGTTTTTAGTATATTTTTATTAGTTTTTAAATAAAAATCATATTTCTGGACTTTACTATGAGTTTGTGTGTTTTTCTATGATTTCAGGTAATTTCTGGCTGAAATTGAAGGACCTGAGCAAAAATCTGATTCAGAGGCTGACAAAGGACTGCTGATGCTGTTGGATTCTGACCTCCCTGCACTCAAAGTGGATTTTCGGGAGCTACAGAACTCCAAATGGCGCGCTCTCAATTGCGTTGGAAAGTAGACATCCAGGGCTTTCCAGAAATATATAATAATCCATACTTTGCCCGAGTTTAGATGACGCAAACTGGCGTTCAACGCCAGCTTCCTACCCTATTCTAGAGTTAAACGCCAGAAACATGTTGCAAAGTGGAGTTAAACGCCAGAAACAGGTTACAAACTGGCGTTCAACTCCAAGAGAAGCCTCTACACGTGTAAAGCTCAATGCTCAGCCCAAGCACACACCAAGTGGGCCCCGGAAGTAGATTTCTGCATCATTTACTCATTCCTGTAAACCCTAGTAACTAGTTTAGTATAAATAGGAACCCTTTACTATTGTATTAAACCATCTTTGATCAATTTTATGCTATCTTAGACCTTTATGGAGGCTGTCCATTCGGCCATGCATGGACCTTGTTCTTATGTATTTTCAACGATAGAGTTTCTACACACCATAGATTAAGGTGTGGAGCTCTGCTGTTCCTCATGAATTAATGCAAAGTACTATTGTTTTTCTATTCAATTCACGTCTATTTCTTCTCTAAGATATCCATTTGCACCCAAGAACATGATGAATGTGATGATTATGTGACGCTCATCATCATTCTCACTTATGAACGCGTGCCTGACAACCGCTTCCGTTCGACATGCAAACAAGCTTGAATGCATATCTCTTAGCCTCCTGATCGTGAGATCAGAGTCTTCGTGGTATAAGTTAGAATCCATGGAAGGCCATTCCTGAGATCCGGAAAGTCTAAACCTTGTTTGTGGTATTCCGAGTAGGATCCGGGAAGGGATGGCTGTGACGAGCTTCAAACTCGCGAGTGCTGGGCGTAGTGACAGACGCAAAAGGATTACTGACTCCTATTCCAGTATGATCGAGAACCGACAGATGATTAGTCATGCAGTGACAACGCATTGGACCATTTTCACTGAGAGGACGGGATGTAGCCATTGACAATGGTGATGCCCTACACAAAGCTTGCCATAGAAAGGAGTGGGAATGATTGGATGAAGACAACAGGAAAGCAGAGGTTCAGGAGGAACGAAAGCATCTCTATACGCTTATCTGAAATTCTCACCAATGACTTACATAAGTATCTTTATCTTTATTTTATGTTTTATTTATCTTTTAATTATTAAAACTCTATAACCATTTGAATCCGCCTGACTGAGATTTACAAGGTGACCATAGCTTGCTTCAAGCCGATAATCTCCGAGGGATCGACCCTTACTCACGTAAGGTTTATTACTTGGACGACCCAGTGCACTTGCTGGTTAGTTGTGCGAAGTTGTGACAAAGTGTGTGAATTACGTTCCGAGCACCAAGTTTTTGGCGCCGTTGCTGGGGATTGTTCGAGTTTGGACAACTGACGGTTCATCTTGTTGCTCAGATTAGGTAAATTTATTTTAATTTTAAGCTTTTTGTTTTTATTAATCTTAATTTCGAAAGAAAAATTTCTTCAAAAAATAAATTATTCTATGTTCTTCAGAATTTTTAAGAAGGAATTCTAGAATCTCATGGAGATGTGTTGAAGCCTGGCTGACTGTAAAGCCATGTCTAAATTCCTTTGGACTGAGGCTTCCTCTTCACATGCTTGAACTATGTATGCTAAAGCTTGGCTGGCCATTGGCCATGTCTAGTGTTTTGGACCGGAGCTTTCACTGAAAGCTTGGCTGGCTAGTAAGCCATGTCTAATTCCTGAACCGGAGCTTTAGACTAACATTGCAAGATTCCTGGAATTCCTATTAAAAATTTTGAAATCCTTATTTTTCTTTTTCAACATAATTTTTGAAAAATCCAAAAAATTTAATAAAATCATAAAATCAAAAATATTTTTTGTGTTTTCTGTTTGAGTCTTGAGTCAAATTTTAAGTATGGTGTCAATTGCATGTTTTTAAAAATTTGTGCATTTTTTCGAAAACTCATGCATATGTTCTTCATGATCTTCAAGTTGTTCTTGATGAATTGCTTTGTTTGATCTTCATATTTTCTTGTTTTGTGTCTTTTCTTGTTTTTCATATGCATTCTTGAATTATTAGTGTCTAAACATGAAAAATCTCTAAGTTTGGTGTCTTGCATGTTTTTCTTTTCTTGAAAATTTTCAAAAACATGTTCTTGATGTTCATCTTGACATTTAAAGTGTTCTTGGTGTTCATCTTGACATTCAAAGTGTTCTTGCATATTTT
>NC_029787.2:44920150-44948608 GCF_000816755.2 Arachis ipaensis | reverse complement strand
TTTTCAAATCTTTCAAATCTTTTTCATTTTTTCTTTCATATTTTTGAAAATTTTAAATTTTGATTTTCAAAATCTTTTTCTTATTTTCACTTTATATTTTCGAAATTAATGCTAACAATTAATGTGATTGATTCAAAAATTTTTAAGTTTGTTACTTGCCTAGTAAGAAAGGTTCAATCTTTAAATTTTAAAATCATATCTTTTTGTTTCTTGTTAGTCAAGTAATCAACTTTAATTTTTAAAATTAAATCTTTTTAAATTTCTTTTTCAAATCTTTTTCAAAATAAATTTCAATCACATCTTTTTCAAAAATCAATTTCAAAATCTTTTCTAACTTCTTTTCTAACTTCCTATCTATTCAAAAATTGATTTTCAAATCTTTTTCAATTAATCTTATCTTTCTGTTTGATTCTTATCTTTTTCAAAACTACCTAACTAATTTCTTCTCTTCAATTTTCAAAAATCACCTCCCTCTTTTTCAAAATTCTTTTAATTAACTAATTGTTTCAAATTCTAATTTTAATTTTATTTCTTCTCCTTATTTTCGAATTTTAACTTTAATTTAAAATAAAAACAAAAATATTTTTATTTTAATTTATTTAATTTTCAAATTTCCCCCTCCCATCTCCTTCTAATTATTTATTTATTTACTAACACTTCTCTTCATCTCAAAATTTGAACCCTCTTTTCCTCTTGGTGTTCGAATTTCTCTTCTTCTATTCTTTTCTTCTTCTACTTACATAAGGAATCTCTATACTGTGACATAGAGAATTCCATATTTTCTTTTCTGTTTTCTTCTTTTTCATGTGAGCAGGAACAAGGATAAGAACATTCTTGTTGAAGCTGATCCTGAACCTAAAAGGACTCTGAAGAGGAAGCTAAGGGAAGCTAAAGCACAACTCTCTGGAGAAAATCTGACAAAAATTTTTGAAAAAGAAGGAGACATGGCCGAAAATAATAACAATGCAAAGAAGATGCTTGGTGACTTTACTGCACCAAATTCCAACTTACATGGAAGAAGCATCTCAATCCCTACAATTGGAGCAAACAATTTTGAGCTAAAGCCTCAATTAGTTTCTCTGATGCAACAAAACTGCAAGTTTCATGGACTTCCATCAGAAGATCCTTTTCAGTTCTTAACTGAATTCTTACAGATTTGTGATACTGTTAAGACCAATGGGGTTGGAACTCATTGACATGGTTGCTAATAACCAGTTCATGTACACTTCTGAAAGGAATCCTGTAAGTAATGGGACGCCTCAGAGGAAGGGAGTTCTTGAAATTGATACTCTGAATGCCATATTGGCTCAGAATAAAATATTGACTCAGCAAGTCAATATGATCTCTCAGAGTCTGAATGGATTGAAGGAATCATCCAACAGTACTATAGAGGCATCTTCTGAAGAAGAAGCTTATGATCCTGAGAACCCTGCAATAGCAGAGGTGAATTACATGGGTGAACCCTATTATAATCCCTATAATCCCTCATGGAGAAATCATCCAAATTTCTCATGGAAGGATCAACAAAAGCCTCAACAAGGCTTTAATAATGGTGGAAGAAACAGGTTTAGCAATAGCAAACCTTTTCCATCATCCACTCAGTAACAGACAGAGAATTCTGAGAAGAATCCTTCTAGCTTAGCAAATATAGTCTCTGATCTATCTAAGGCCACTCTAAATTTCATGAATGAAACAAGGTCCTCCATTAGAAATCTGGAGGTACAAGTGGGCCAGCTGAGTAAAAGGGTCACTGAAACTCCTCCTAGTACTCTCTCAAACAATACAGAAGAAAATCCAAAGAGAGAGTGCAAGGCCATTGAATTGACCATCATGGCCGAACCTACAAGGGAGGAGGAGGACGTGAATCCTAGTGAGGAAGACCTCCTGGGACGTTTAGTGACCAATAAGGAGTTTCCCTTTGAGGAACCAAAGGAATCTGAGGCTCATCTAGAGACCATAGAGATTCTATTGAACCTCCTTCTGCCCTTCATGAGCTCTGATGAGTATTCTGCTTCTGAAGAGAATGAAGACGTCACTGAAGAGCAAGTTGCTAAGTACCTTGGTGCAATCATGAAGCTGAATGCCAAATTATTTGGTAATGAGACTTGGGAAGATGAACCTCCCTTGCTCACCAATGAACTGAATGCATTGGATAGGCAGAAATTACCTCAAAAGAAACAGGATCCTGGTAAATTCCTAATTCCCTGTAACATAGGTACCATGACCTTTGAGAAGGCTCTGTGTGACTTGGGGTCAGGAATAAACTTAATGCCACTCTCTGTAATGGAGAAACTTGGGATCTTTGAGGTACAAGCTGCCAGAATCTCATTAGAAATGGCAGACAACTCAAGAAAATAGGCTTATGGACTAGTAGAGGACGTGTTAGTAAAGATTGAAGGCCTTTACATCCCTGCTGATTTCATAATCCTAGACACTGGGAAGGATGAAGATGAATCCATCATCCTTGGAAGACCCTTCCTAGACACAGCAAGAGTTGTGATTGACGTAGACAGAGGAGAATTAGTCCTTCAACTGAATGAGGACAACCTTGTATTTAAGGCTCAAGGATCTCCTTCTGTAACCATGGAGAGGAAGCATGAAAAGCTTCTCTCACTACAGAGTCAACCAAAGCCCCACAGTCAAACTCTAAGTTTGGTGTTGGGAGGCCACAACCAAACTCTAAGTTTGGTGTTGAACCCCCACATTCAAACTCTAAATTTGGTGTTGGGAGGTTCCAACCTTGCTCTGACTATCTGTGAGGCTCCATGAGAGCCCACTGTCAAGCTATTGACATTAAAGAAGCGCTTGTTGGGAGGCAACCCAATGTTATTCAATTATATCTATTTTATTTTATTGTTATTGCGTGTTTTATTAGGTTGATGATCATGTGGAGTCACAAAAACTACTGAAAAATCAAAAACAGAATGAAAAACAACATTAAAAATAGCACACCCTACAGGAGGAACATTCTGGCGTTTAAACGCCAGAAACAAGCATCTGTCTGGCGTTTAACGCCAGAAACAAGCACCAAGCTGGCATTTAACGCCAGAAACAAGCATCTACCTGGCGTTAAACGCCAGAAACAGGCTACATTTGGGCGTTTAACGCCAGAAACAAGCAGTAGTCTGGCGCTAAACGCCAGGATTGCACAGCAAGGGCGTTTTACACGCCTAATTGGAGCAGGGATGTTAAGTCCTTGGTCCCACTGGATCTGTAGACCCCACAGGATCCCCACCACTTCTTTTCTCCTCTTCACACCTTTTCATAACTCTCTTCCCCAAATACCCTTCACCAATCACCTCAATCACTCTTCTCCATCACCTCTTCACCATTCATATCCATCCACTCTTCCCCATAAACCCCACCTACCTCCAAAATTCAAACTCTTTTCCCTCCCAAACCCAACCCTAATGGCTGAACCCTAACCCTCACCCCACTCCTATATAAACCCCTCATTCTTTCTTTATTTTCACATAACACAACCCTTTCTTCTTCTCTTAGCCGAATACACACCTCTCTCCCTCTCCTCCATTCTTTTTCTTCTTCTCCTTCTTCCTTTCTTCTTTTGCTCGGGGACGAGCAAACATTTTAATTTTGGTGTGGTAAAAGCTCTGCTTTTTATTTTTCCATAACCATTAATATCACCTAAGGCCAAAGAAACCTCAAGAAAGAGGAAAGGGAAGGCAATTGCTTCCACCTCTGAGCCATGAGAGATGGAGAGATTCATCTCAAAGGTCCATCAAGACCACTTCTATGAAGTTGTGGCCAAGAAGAAAGTGATCCCTGAGGTTCCTTTCAAGATCAAAAAGAATGAGTATCCGGAGATCCGACTTGAGATCCAAAGAAGAGGTTGGAAAGTTCTCACCAACCCCATTCAACAAGTCGGGATCTTAATGGTTCAAGAGTTCTATGCAAACGCATAGATCACTAGGAACCATGATCAAAGTGTGAACCCGAATCCAAAGTATTAGCTCACCATGGTTCAGGAGAAATACTTAGATTTCAGTCCGGAAAATGTAAGGCTGGCGTTTAACTTGCCAATGATGGAAGAAAACGCACGCCCCTACACTAGAAGGGTCAACTTTGATCAAAGGTTGGACCAAGTCCTCATGGACATATGTGTAGAAGGAGCTCAATGGAAGGTTGACTCAAGAGGTAAGCCGGTTCAATTAAGAAGACTGGACCTTAAGCCTGTGGCTAGAGGATGGTTGGAGTTCATTCAGCGCTCAATCATTTCTACTAGCAACCGGTCTGAAGTTACTATAGACCGGGCCATCATGATCCGTAGTATCATGATTGGAGAGGAAGTAGAGGTTCATGAGATTATACCTCAAGAACTCTACAAGGTGGCTGACAAGTCATCCACTTTGGCAAGGTTAGCCTTTCTTCATCTCATTTGCCATCTATGTAATTCAGCTAGGATTGACATAGAGGGAGACATCCTCATTGATGAGAATAAGCCCATCACTAAGAAAAGGATGGAGCAAACAAGAGATCATGGACCTCAACAAGAGCATGAGGAAATTCCTCACCATGAAATCCCTGAGATGCCTCATAGGATGCACTTTCCACCACAGAACTATTGGGAGCAAATCAACACCTCCCTAGGAGAATTAAGTTCCAACATGGGACAACTAAGGATGGAGCACCAAGAGCACTCCATCATCCTCCATGAGATTAGAGAAGATCAAAGAGCTATGAGGGAGGAGCAACAAAGACAAGAAAGAGACATAGAGGAGCTCAAGAGCACCATTGGTTCTTCAAGAAGAGGAAGATGCCACCCTCACTAAGGTGGACCCGTTCCTTAATCTCCTTGTTCTTATTTTCCTATTTTTTGGTTTTTGAGCTTTATGTTTTATTTATGTTTGTGTCTTTACTATATGATCATTAGTGCTTAAATGTCTATGTCTTAAAGCTATGAATGTCCTATGACTCCATCATCTCTCTTAAATGAAAACTGTTCTAAAAACAAAAGAACAAGAAGTACATGGTTTCGAATTTATCCTTGAAAATAGTTTAATTATTTTGATGTGGTGGCAATACTTTTTGTTTTCTGAATGAATGCTTGAACAGTGCATATGTCTTTTGATATTGTTATTTATGAATGTTAAAATTGTTGGCTCTTGAAAGAATGAGGAAAAAGGAGAAATGTTATTTGATAATCTGAAAAATTATAAAAATAATTCTTGAAGCAAGGAAAAGCAGTGAAGAACAAAGCTTGCAGAAAAAAAAAGAAACAGAAAAAAATGGCAAAAATAAAAGAAAAAAAGAGAAAGAAAAGAAAAAAAAAGAAAAAAAAAGCAAGCAGAAAAAGCCAATAGCCCTTAAAACCAAAAGGCAAGGGTAATAAAAAGGATCCAAGGCTTTAAGCATCAGTGGATAGGAGGGCCTAAAGGAATAAAATCCTGGCCTAAGCGGCTAAACCAAGCTGTCCCTAACCATGTGCTTGTGGCGTGAAGGTGTCAAGTGAAAGCTTGAGACTGAGCGGTTAAAGTCAAGGTCCAAAGCAAAAAAAAAAAGAGTGAGCTTAAGAACCCTGGACACCTCTAATTGGGGACTTTAGCAAAGCTGAGTCATAATCTGAAAAGGTTCACCCAATTATGTGTCTGTGGCATTTATGTATCCGATGGTAATACTGGAAAACAAAATGCTTAGGGCTACGGCCAAGACTCATAAAGTAGCTGTGTTCAAGAATCAACATACTGAACTAGGAGAATCAATAACACTATCTAAATTCTAAGTTCCTATAGATGCCAATCATTCTGAACTTCAATGGATAAAGTGAGATGCCAAAACTATTCAAGAGGCAAAAAGCTACTAGTCCCGCTCATCTGATTGGAGCTAAGTTTCATTGATATTTTAGAATTTATAGTATATTCTCTTCTTTTTATCCTATTTGATTTTTAGTTGCTTGGGGACAAACAACAATTTAAGTTTGGTGTTGTGATGAGCGGATAATTTATACGCTTTTTGGCATTGTTTTTACATAGTTTTTAGTATTATTTAGTTAGTTTTTAGTATATTTTTATTAGTTTTTAAATAAAAATCACATTTCTGGACTTTACTATGAGTTTGTGTATTTTTCTATGATTTCAGGTAATTTCTGGCTGAAATTGAGGGACCTGAGCAAAAATCTGATTCAGAGGCTGACAAAGGACTGCTGATACTATTGGATTCTGACCTTCCTGCACTCAAAGTGGATTTTCTGGAGCTACAGAACTCCAAATGGCGCGCTCTCAATTGCTTTGGAAAGTAGACATCCAGAGCTTTCCAGCAATATATAATAGTTCATACTTTTCAGGAGTTTAAACGATGCAAACTGGTGTTCAACTCCAGCTTCCTGCCCTATTCTAGAGTTAAACGCTAGAAACAGGTTGCAAAGTGGAGTTAAACACCAGAAACAGGTTATAAATTGGCGTTCAACTCCAAGAGAAGCCTCTACACGTGTAAAGCTCAGTACTCAGCCCAAGCACACACCAAGTGGGCCCCAAAAGTTGATTTCTGCATCATTTACTCATTCCTGTAAATCCTAGTAACTAGTTTAGTATAAACAGGACCCTTTACTATTGTATTAAACCATCTTTGATCAGTTTTATGCTATCTTAGACCTTTATGGAGATTGGCCATTCGGCCATGCTTGGACCTTGTTCTTATGTATTTTCAACGGTAGAGTTTCTACACACCATAGATTAAGGTGTGGAGCTCTGTTGTTCCTCATGAATTAATGCAAAGTACTATTGTTTTTCTATTCAATTCACGTCTATTTCTTCTCTAAGATATCCATTCGCACCCAAGAACATGATGAATGTGATGATTATGTGACGCTCATCATCATTCTCACTTATGAACGCGTGCCTGACAACCACTTCCGTTCGACATGCAAACAAGCTTGAATGCATATCTCTTAGCCTCCTGATCGTGAGATCAGAGTCTTCGTGGTATAAGTTAGAATCCATGGACGGCCATTCCTGAGATCCGAAAAGTCTAAACCTTATCTGTGGTATTCCGAGTAGGATCCGGGAAGGGATGGCTGTGACGAGCTTCAAACTCGCGAGTGCTGGGCGTAGTGACAGACGCAAAAGGATTACTGACTCCTATTCCAGTATGATCGAGAACCGACAGATGATTAGCCATGCAGTGACAGCGCATTGGACCATTTTCACTGAGAGGACGGAATGTAGCCATTGACAATGGTGATGCCCTACACAAAGCTTGCCATAGAAAGGAGTGGGAATGATTGGATGAAGACAGCAGGAAAGCAAAGGTTCAGGAGGAACGAAAGCATCTCTATACGCTTATCTGAAATTCTCACCAATAACTTACATAAGTATCTCTATCTTTATTTTATGTTTTATTTATATTTTAATTATTAAAACTCTATAACCATTTGAATCCGCCTGACTGAGATTTACAAGGTGACCATAGCTTGCTTCAAGCCGACAATCTCCATGGGATCGACCCTTACTCACATAAGGTTTATTACTTGGACGACCCAGTGCACTTGATGGTTAGTTGTGCGAAGTTGTGACAAAGTGTGTGAATTACGTTCCGAGCACCAACTTTTTGGCGCCGTTGTTAAGGATCACAATTTCGTGCACCAATCATATACTACTCCTCTGCACGATCAGTCATTGCCATATGACGTCTCTCTGGTACCTCATCAAGCAGCTACATAACAGGAGTCTCGTACACAGGATTTAAGTTAAAGTTTACGGGGTGTAGACGTTGGCTGGTCTCACAGTATATACATATAAACAGGTAACGGAGTTAACTATAGACTCAGAAGACTACGTAGAGCGGAATCCTCTTTGCGAAACGGTCATCAGTAGGTTACAGAAGGGTACTCCTGCTTCCATCTGAAGGGGGAAGGGAGAGAGAAGGGGTAAGAACTGGGGAGCTCTTAGTAGGGCCGGGGTTATTAGTTAAGTTCATTAATTCTGTGTCGCTTAGCAGACATATAGCAGAATACAGAGAAATAGTAAACAAAAGATACCGATAAATAAAGAAACTAAGAAATCAGAAAGCAGAACACAACAAAGAATACAAGAAAATAAAATACAGACGCAAAGAACAGAATACAAACAAAGAAATCACACATTCATACAACAATCATAACAGAGGAAATTCACAACCAAGTATGATGCATGTCTGTCCTATGCAGGCCATGAGCTCACGTATCGGTTTACACCCTACAGCCCGACATTACCCAAGAACTAGTCCTAGATATGGCTTACTCTCTGTAGGTGAACTTGGGCCTACAGGACCTCTAGGGCCAATAGAAAAGCATCAGATGAACATATAATAGAATATCATGCCACAAGGCTTAACTCTTTATTTTTATACTCTTCTCCTCTATTCTCTTTATTATATTACTCTTTTCTAAAAATTATTTTCTGAGCTACTGGCATAAATGACTCTAGTAACATATTTATTATGAGACAAGAACATGTATGATGAGGCATTAGCATTGCTAAAGTCATCAGAGAATACTGGTGCTAAGCTGCACCAGTAAACTGTGAACCCGGTTAAACCGATTTCCTATTTTTACTAAAACAGACCAGGTAACCTTATAATATCATTCAAGCATCTTCTAATACTAATATAATGAAAATTTTATACTATTATCTCTCTTCTCTCATGAATCGATTCCGGTTCGTCAAACTGAGACTATTTACGAAAAATCGAATCAAAACTCTTAACCGATACGGTTCAAAAACTAGGTTCTACGTGACTGCGTTATTGAGCTTGCCTCAAAAGAGGTCCTAGCTTAAACATGGCATAATGACGATGAATGTTGAGATACTTGATGATATAGCATAGGTTCTCCCCTTACTGATCTTCCAGAGAAATCCATACTTTCAGAAAAGATCTCACGTACTCGAAAATCGGGGTTGTTACATTCTACCCTCCTAAAAGAAAATTTTGCCCTCAAAATTTTAGCCACATGCAGAATCCATCTTCAAGCAGTCTATTTTCTTCAAGCCATCCTGACGAAGATATCAGTTTGTTCCTTACAGCATCTAAATATCACATAGCCATAGCCATGGAGATCATAACAGCTATAAGAATAGTTGTGCCTCACACGAATTTGTCGTTCGGAACTCGATTAGACCATCTGCTCTGATTTCTCTGTTTAACGTATGTATTTAAAGCTTATGTAAATTTCGGTATGAATAGTTAACCTGTCCCAAGTATGGGTTCATTAAGTCTATACTGAAACAGTTTAACTTTACATATAATACCTAACCCTAGTCGCAACTCAAGGACTAACTATGTTGCCCTAGTTCGTTCACTAGTCACTAACTGTTTTTCTGTCATTAAAACATTACAAACTTTTCTTTAGTTTTTATCTTTTCTTTAACTCTTTATCTTTCTTTTATCTTTTCCTCACTAATATGTTATTACCACTCCCTAAGTATTTTATGAAGATAATTATGAGATTCTACACTTAAAGTTGTCTTTCTAAAGTCAACAAGAATCACTCATTTAAATCATCCATTTCAAGTATAGCCAAACCATATCATAATCACACAACTCAAACACAATCAATCAAGATTAATTTTTTCAAACCCTACCTGATTTTGCTGCTCCTAATTCGGTTAGACTTTCAGGTGGTCCTTAAGCACTTTTTCCTCCTAAATCACATCAAGAACAACTTTAAATCCAAAAACCCTCAACTGACCAAATCTCACTCAGTACGTTAGGAAGGGATTTTTCACCTTAAATTTGCTGGAAATTAACGTTTCTTGGCCCTCAAGTCAAGTTAAGCATGATTCCTAAGGAAGAACATCAAGAAAACACAATACATACAACATCCCAGGCCCTGTCCTGTTCAAGAAGTCCCTAAGCTGGCACCCAGGCTAGCCTAGACTCTATACTCACCTAGTCCCTCTAAATAACTAAGGCGAGGGAAGGTATGTTCTAAGCCATCAAAACTCGAGTCGGGTCGAATGTCATCAAAAGGTGGAACATCATATACTACTCCTCTACACAATCAGTCATTGCCATATGACGTCTCTCTGGTACCTCATCAAGCAGCTACATAACAGGAGTCTCGTACACAGGATTTAAGTTAAAGTTTGCATACAAACGGGGTGTAGACGTTGGCTGGTCTCACAATATATACATATAAATAGGTAACGGAGTTCACTATAGACTCAGAAGACTATGTAGAGCAGAATTCTCTTTGCAAAACGGTCATCAGTAGGTTACAGAAGGGTACTCCTGCTTCCATCTGAAGGGGGAAGGGAGAGAGAAGGGGTAAGAACTGGGGAGCTCTTAGTAGGGCCGGGGTTATTAGTTAAGTTCATTAATTTTGTGTCGCTTAGCAGACATATAGCAGAATACAGAGAAATAGTAAACAGAAGATACCGATAAATAAAGAAACTAAGAAATCAGAAAGCAGAACACAACAAAGAATACAAGAAAATAAAATACAGACGCAAAGAACAGAATACAAACAAAGAAATCACACATTCATACAACAATCATAACAGAGGAAATGCACAACCAAGTATGATGCATGTCTGTCCTATGCAAGCCATGAGCTCACGTGTCGGTTTACACCCTACAGCCCGACATTACCCAGGAACTAGTCCTAGATATGACTTACTCTCTGTAGGTGAACTTTGGCCTACAGAAATAGCACTCCCATAAGTGAACTTCGGCTTACAAGAATAGTCTAATCACAATACAACAAATTTCTGTAGGTGAACTTCGGCCTACAAAAATAGCACCTCTATAAGTAAACTTCGGCTTACAGAAAGAGCGCCCCTGTAAGTGAACTTCGGCTTAATTTCATAATAAATTCCCAGCCACTAAAACCCCATCTTTTCCACATAATTTCAACATAAATTGAACCCCAATTTAAGGATTAGGGTTTGTTTTTTCAGCTGCACTCAAGAACATGTTTCATAGCTTGAATATCATCAAATTTCATCAAATTTTCACCAAAATTTCAACAAGAATCACTCATTTAAATCATCCATTTCAAGTATAGCCAAACCATATCATAATCACACAACTCAAACACAATCAATCAAGATTAATTTTGTCAAACCCTACCTGATTTTGCTGCTCCTAATTCGGTTAGACTTTCAGGTGGTCCTTAAGCACTTTTTCCTCCTAAATCACATCAAGAACAACTTTAAATCCAAAAACCCTCAACTGACCAAATCTCACTCAGTACGTTAGGAAGGGATTTTTCACCTTAAAGTTGCTGGAAATTAACGTTTCTTGGCCCTCAAGTCAAGTTAAGCATGATTCATAAGGAAGAACATCAAGAAAACACATGTTTAAACATGTTTCCTTGAAAACCGAATTGAAGAGGGAGGGAGACAGCCATCTCACCTTATTTCCAGCCTTGATATGTTACATGGTTATGTAGAGGAAGAAGAGAGGATCATTTTGGTGAAATCGGAGTTTTGATTTGAGTTTTAGTTCAGAAGGAATCAAGCTTTGAAGATTAAGTGTTCATGAAAGTTTCTCTCTTTTCTCTCTTCTCATTTTCGTCCAAAGGGAGTAAATGATTAGCCTTGGAGTGTCTTGGGGGTGTAGGGTGAGTTTTGATTGGTTGGCTTGGAGGTGGATTAAAATAATATTAAAATATCTCAGGTGTATAACTACTAAAGCTAGATGTATCGGAACACTCGTAAAAACATCTCTAAAAATTATTTTCTGAGCTACTGGCATAAATGACTCTAGTAACATATTTATTATGAGACAAGAACATGTATGATGAGGCATTAGCATTGCTAAAGTCATCAGAGAATACTGGTGCTAAGCCGCACCAGTAAACTGTGAACCCGGTTAAACCGATTTCCTATTTTTACTAAAACAGACCAGGTAACCTTATAATATCATTCAAGCATCTTCTAATACTAATATAATGAAAATTTTATACTATTATCTCTCTTCTCTCATGAATCGATTCCGGTTCGTCAAACTGAGACTATTTACGAAAAACCGAATCAAAACTCTTAACCGATACGGTTCAAAAACTAGGTTCTACGTGACTGCGTTATTGAGCTTGCCTCAAAAGAGGTCCTAGCTTAAACATGGCAAAATGACGATGAATGTTGAGATACTTGATGATATAGCATAGGTTCTCCCCTTACTGATCTTCCAGAGAAATCCGTACTTTCAGAAAAGATCTCACGTACTCGAAAATCGGGGTTTTTACATTCTACCCTCCTAAAAGAAAATTTTGCCCTCAAAATTTTAGCCACATGCAGAATCCATCTTCAAGCAGTCTATTTTCTTCAAGCCATCCTGACGAAGATATTAGTTTGTTCCTTACAGCATCTAAATATCACATAGCCATAGCCATGGAGATCATAACAGCTATAAGAATAGTTGTGCCTCACACGAATTCGTCGTTCGGAACTCGATTAGACCATGCCTATTTATAGTCATTGAGGTCTTATCTGCACCAAACAATCAATATTAAGGTGATCAGTCTTAATATCTCAAGTTATGCGCAAACATTCCCAAAATGAGTGCTCATAGACATTCATGCCAAATATATCTTAAAGATACCCTAATGGCATGAGACACACAAGCAGAATATGCAATGAAGCATAGTCAGTCCACTCCCCAGGCTCTACTGGGAACAAACTGCTCTGATACCAAATTGTAACGACCCAATTTCTGGTACGTCATGATCATACTAGAAACAGAGCGCTACCATCTTGTCTTCCTAATTATTATCTATTATTTATTATATGAGCCTGATTCGTTGTTAAAAGCGTAGTTACTTTTTGAGGTACTTTTTTTTTAAATCATTTGGGTTAATAAACAGAATCATTCATAATCAATTCACAAATAATAAGAAATACCAGAGTTATAAACAACCACACTTACATACATCTCAATAGTTAATATCATTCGGTTATCCAGCCTTTATTAGAGTAAAGATCTTTACTTAGATTACCCCTAGATATAGCTAGATAATAACTATATACATATATATACATACAACATCCCAGGCCCTGTCCTGTTCAAGAAGTCCCTAAGCTGGCACCCAGGCTAGCCTAGACTCTATACTCACCTAGTCCCTCTAAATAACTAAGGCGAGGGAAGGTATGTTCTAAGCCATCAAAACTCGAGTCGGGTCGAATGTCATCAAAAGGTGGAACATCATATACTACTCCTCTACACAATCAGTCATTGTCATATGACGTCTCTCTGGTACCTCATCAAGCAGCTACATAACAGGAGTCTCGTACACAGGATTTAAGTTAAAGTTTGCATACAAACGGGGTGTAGACGTTGGCTGGTCTCACAATATATACATATAAATAGGTAACGGAGTTCACTATAGACTCAGAAGACTACGTAGAGCAGAACTCTCTTTGCAAAACGGTCATCAGTAGGTTACAGAAGGGTACTCCTGCTTCCATCTGAAGGGGGAAGGGAGAGAGAAGGGGTAAGAACTGGGGAGCTCTTAGTAGGGCCGGAGTTATTAGTTAAGTTCATTAATTTTGTGTCGCTTAGCAGACATATAGCAGAATACAGAGAAATAGTAAACAGAAGATACCGATAAATAAAGAAACTAAGAAATCAGAAAGCAGAACACAACAAAGAATAAAAAAAAATAAAATACAGACGCAAAGAACAGAATACAAACAAAGAAATCACACATTCATATAACAATCATAACAGAGGAAATGCAAAACCAAGTATGATGCATGTCTGTCCTATGCAAGCCATGAGCTCACGTGTCGGTTTACACCCTACAGCCCGACATTACCCAAGAACTAGTCCTAGATATGGCTTACTCTCTGTAGGTGAACTTTGGCCTACAGAAATAGCACTCCCATAAGTGAACTTCGGCTTACAGGAATAGTCTAATCACAATACAACAAATTTCTGTAGGTGAACTTCGGCCTACAAAAATAGCACCTCTGTAAGTAAACTTCGGCTTACAGAAAGAGCGCCCCTGTAAGTGAACTTCGGCTCCCTTTATTATACTCTGGTTACTCTTTTTTCTGTATCTCTTTACTTTTCTCTGGTTACACTGTTCTCTGTGTTTTCTCTACTCTGCTCTGATTTCTCTGTTTAACGTATGTATTTAAAGCTTATGTAAATTTTGGTATGAATAGTTAACCTGTCCCAAGTATGGGTTCATTAAGTCTATACTGAAATAGTTTAACTTTTCATATAATACCTAACCCTAGTCGCAACTCAAGGACTAACTATGTTGCCCTAGTTCGTTCACTAGTCACTAACTGTTTTTCTGTCATTAAAACATTACAGACTTTTCTTTAGTTTTTATATTTTCTTTAACTCTTTATCTTTCTTTTATCTTTCCCTCACTAATATGTTATTACCACTCCCTAAGTGTTTTATGAAGATAATTATGAGATTCTACACTTAAAGTTCTCTTTCTAAAGCTTACAGAAAACTGCATTTTCTGCATTATTTTATTATTTTTATTAAAAAATTATTTTTAATTAAATATTATTATTTAATATTTTATTATTATTATTATTTTATCATTAAATTTTTGAAAATTACCTTATCTTTACCTTTAACCTTTAAAATTCACTTTTTACCACCTTTAACTTTTAATATTTCTACTTTTACCACCCTAATTTTCAGAAATTACCAAATAACCTCTTAAACACAAAAAATTTTACTTCCTTGCCCTTTCTAAGATCTAAAAGGTTTTCTTCAATGTTCTTCACCATACTCAAAGTGTTCTTCATGTTCTTCGTAAATTCTTCAAATTCTTTCTCTGTTTTTACCCGTTTTTCAGTCTTTTCAGCAACCGATTTTTACCAAAATTCATAATAAATTCCCAGCCACTAAAACCCCATCTTTTCCACATGATTTCAACATAAATTGAACCCCAATTTAAGGATTACTGTTTGTTTTTCCAGCTGCACTCAAGAATATGTTTCATAGCTTGAATATCATCAAATTTCATCAAATTTTCACCAAAATTTCAACAAGAAGCACTCATATAAATCATCAATTTCAAGTACAGCCAAACCATATCATAATCACACAACTCAAACACAATCAATCAAGATTAATTTCGTCAAACCCTACCTGATTTTGCTGCTCCTAATTCGGTTAGACTTTCAGGTGGTCCTTAAGCACTTTTTCCTCCTAAATCACATCAAGAACAACTTTAAATCCAAAAACCCTCAACTGACCAAATCTCACTCAGCACGTTAGGAAGGGATTTCTCACCTTAGAGTTGCTGGAAATTAATGTTTCTTAGCCCTCAAGTCAAGTTAAGCATGATTCCTAAGGAAGAACATCAACAAAACACATGTTTAAGCATGTTTCCTTGAAAACCGAATTGAAGAAGGAGGGAGACAGCCATCTCACCTTATTTTCAGCCTTGATATGTTACATGGTTATGTAGAGAAAGAAGAGAGGATCATTTTTGTGAAATTGGAGTTTTGATTTGAGTTTTAGTTCAGAAGGAATCAAGCTTTGAAGATTAAGTGTTCATGAAAGTTTCTCTCTTTTCTCTCTTCTTATTTTCGTCCAAAGGGAGTAAATGATCAGCCTTGGAGTGTCTTGGGGGTGTAGGGTGAGTTGTGATTGGTTGGCTTGGAGGTGGATTAAAATATCTCAGGTGTATAACTACTAAAACTAGATGTAACGGAACACTCGTAAAAACATCTCTAAAAATTATTTTCTGAGCTACTGGCATAAATGACTCTAGTAACATATTTATTATGATACAAGAATATGTATGATGAGGCATTAGCATTGCTAAAGTCATAAGAGAGTATTGGTGCTAAGCTGCACCAGTAAACTGTGAACCCGGTTAAACCGATTTTCTGTTTTTACTAAAACAGACCAGGTAACCTTATAATATCATTCAAGCATCTTCTAATACTAATATAATGATAATTTTATACTATTATCTCTTTTCTCTCATGAATCGAGTCCGGTTCGTCAAACTGAGACTATTTACGAAAAACCGAATCAAAACTCCTAACCGATACGGTTCAAAAACTAGGTTCTACGTGACTGCGTTATTGAGCTTGCCTCAAAAGAGGTCCTAGCTTAAACATGGTATAATGACGATGAAGGTTGAGATACTTGATGATATAGCAGAGGTTCTCCCCTTACTGATCTTCCAGAAAAATTCGTACTTTCAAAAAAGATCTCATGTACTCAAAAATCGGGGTTGTTACATATAAACTATGAGACATGTCAAATTAAATAATTTGTTCACTTATAATTGAAAAGCTAGAATTAGACGTTGAACTGAATTTGCAATTCTGCAAAAGGAAATTTCTCCACCTGTTGGCTTTTCTGGCATATTGATATGTTATATTTATTGAAACACCGTACCCAGTCAACCAAACATAAATAATTAAAAATAAAATAAATCAGAATAAGATACCACAACATAAAGCAAATTATCATAATAAGTTTTAAATTCAAAGGCCAAGACCTTGAATCTTAATTCTACATCTTTCTCCCTTCAATTCGTTCTTCTATTACTTAACTAATTTCAATTCCTCCTTAATCCTAATACATAAAAATTAATTAATAAACAAATAAACAATATATCATTACAAGACTTCTTAACGAATAGTTGTGATTGTGATTCAGATTACAAAAAAAAAATAATAATAAAACATTTAAAGAAATTAAGTATTTTATTGAACATGTTGAGTGTTGGTAAAATTCAAAGGAAATAAGAGAATACAAAGAAAAACCAGCAAAGAGAACATGAGAATATAATCATTATGATAAATTGTACCAAAATATAACACTAACAACAAACAATTGCAACCACTTCAGTATAACAAATATTAAGCAACAAAAAAATTACAAAAAAAAATATATAGAGAAGAACAATCAAAAACTTATTATTGGTATTTAATATTGTAGTTGGAAGAGAAGAAATGGTGGTAAAAAAAAGAGAGAAAGAGAAAGAGAAAGGATAGTGTGGAAGACGAGGACGATAAACTCAAATCACGACTGTGATGAACAGCGAACGCCAAACTCGAACCACGAAATGGTGAACTCGAACCACGATGGAAAAATCGTAAACAGCGAATGGTTGTTACTTTCTCATCTCTTCTCATCTCATCTTAATGACTATAACGTGAATGAATTTTTGACAAAACAGAGTAAGAGAAAAAAAGTAAGATTATAAGAGATCAGAGATATTTACTGTTCATACCCTGGTCTAACACTATGGCCCAGGACCAAATGAAAGGCCCAATCCAAAGATTGGCCCTCATACGACACCGACCTTCTCTTAAGAAGTCGGATCTAACCACAACTTGTTCTAAGGAGGTCGGAGATGAAGATTAGCTGGCAGATAACACTTATTCAAATAAGTAACTGTTCCTAAAATCTCTCAACCCACTTCCAAGAGCCATATCTCAACTTCTCCAAGTTAAAGGGACGGTTATTGGTTCACCACTATAAATACACTGACACCCCTCAAGTATCTCTAAGCCCCAATACTCTCTAAACTTGCTCAGACCCCTACTGACTTAAGCATCGGAGGGTCTTTGCAGGTACCACCCCCCATTCTCTCTCACTCGCAAGTCGGACGAAGGCTCCCAGGCGCGAATGTGCTCGAAGGCTTCCTCCATTAGGCGATTGGTCCAACCCAACGAATCCATCCCATTAATCTCCGATTACCCATCGTAACATTGGTGCCGTTGCCGGGGACCCGAGAGATCAACCAGTAATGGCGGACAATTCACCTGAAGATGGCCATACAGCGTCTGATTTCAAGCAAGAGAATCTGGACCCTGAGAACAATGACGCAGATATAGCCACCCACCAAGGGGTGACCAATCAGCATAGAGAGGGTATCTCTGGGTTGAAAGACCCAAAGGCAAACTCTTCTGAAGGGTGCGAGTCAGGAAAAGAAGGACAACCCCATGCAGCAGATTTCATGGGATTGTTCCACGACCACCAAGGGCGCCTGGAGCAGTTGGAGCAAGAGTTAGAACGACAGCGAGAGGCAAAGAGAAACTTGAGGAATGAAATAGAGCGACGAAAAGAGCTAGAAGAAAAGCTCTTAAGGCTGGAATCTATTCTCAAAAGTCGAAGCTCCCGTAGCGATCGAGAAGATTCTCCCTTGGGAGGAGAAGACCCATTCAGTGAGGACATAATGAGGGCAAAAGTTTCACGAAACTTTAAAAGCCCTGATATGGACCTCTATGATGGAACCATTGATCTAAAGCATCATTTAAGCAACTTTAAAAGTCGGATGTACCTAGCCGACGCTTCTGATGCTACTCGCTGCAAGACTTTTTCGACCACCTTGACAAAAGCAACGATGAAGTGGTTCGACAGTCTTCCCCCAAGGTCGGTCACTAGCTTCGACGACCTCTCGCGAAAGTTCCTGATGCGATTCTCCATCCAGAAGGACAAAGTCAAGCACGCACCGAGCCTCCTGGGAGTAAAACAAGAGGTCGGAGAACCTTTAAAGGACTACATGGAAAGGTTCAACAAAGCGTGCCTGGAGATTCAAGACCTGCCCATGGAGGCAGTGATTATGGGCCTAGTAAATGGACTCTGAGAAGGTCCTTTCTCCTAGTCCATATCAAAAAGGCACCCGACCTCCCTCAGTACAAGAGAGAGCTGAAAAGTACATCAACATGGAGGAAAATGCCAGACTACGAGAGCCGAGTTGGCGGCCCGAGCATTCTCACTCCTCAAAAGAGAAAGAAAGAGAGCCCAAGTAAAAAGAGGAAGTCGGCCCTGAAAGGCCTAGGAGATATCACTCCTCTACGATTTTCCTTGGTGGATGTATACAGGGAAATCTGCCATACTGAAAGGCTACCGCCCCCTAGACCCATCAAAAATAAAAAGGGGGGAGTCGTGGCGACTACTGTGAGTACCATAAGATATATGGTCACTCAACAAATGATTGTTACAATCTTAAAAATGTGATAGAAAAGCTGGCCAGAGAAGGTCGGCTTGATAAATATATCATGGAAAGGTCAGACCATCATGGAAAAAGGAAGCGAGACGACGAAGACCGCAGAGATCCACCACCACAGACCCCGGAAAGACATAAACATATGATCTCGGGAGGGTTCGGTGAAGGCGGCCTCACAAAGTCATCTCGCAAGAGGCACTTGAAGGAAGTCTACCAGGTCGGGGGCGAGGCTCCCGACCTTCCAACCATCTCGTTCACCAAAGAAGATGGGCAAGGAATCATTCTTGGACATGATGATCCAGTGGTGATAACTATGATCCTTGCCAATGCCCATCTTCACAGAACCCTGGTAGATCAAGGGAGCTCAGCCGACATCCTTTTCAAACCAGCATTCGATAAACTGGGGTTGGACGAAAAGGAGTTAAGAGCTTATCCCGACACCCTGTATGGACTGAGGGATACACCAATAAAACCACTAGGATTCATACCCCTTCACACAACTTTCGGAAAAGGGAGAAAATCCAAAACTCTGAGCATCGACTTCATAGTCGTCGATGTGGGGTTAGCCTACAATGCCTTAATCGGCAGAACTACCTTAAATCGGCTTGGAGCAGTGGTATCAATCCCTCATCTTTGTATGAAGTTCCCAACACCAGAGGGAATAGAAACTATCAGAGGAGATCAGAAATTGGCAAGAAAATGCTACAATGAAAGCTTGAACCTGAGAGGGAAAGGCAAGGAGGTGCACACAATTGAGCTCAGAGGGGTCAGAGCCAAGGAAGAGTTGCGACCACAGCCTGGGGGGAAAACAGAGGAGGTATAGATCGGAGAAGAGGAAGGAAAAAACACCAACATAGGAGCCAACCTGAAAGAAGATTTGAAGGAGAAGCTTGTAAAGCTCCTACAAGAGAATTCCGACCTCTTCGCTTGGAAAGCCTCCGACATGCCAGGGATAGATCCCGAACTCATGTCGCACAAACTATCAGTTTATCCCGGTTCGTGACCTGTTCAGCAAAGAAGAAGGAAGCTTAGACCTGAACGAGCTCAAGTAGTGGAAGAACAAGTGCAAGCCCTCCTAGAAGCCGGGTTCATCAAAGAGGTCAAATATCCGGCGTGGCTGGCAAATGTGGTGCTAGTTAAAAAACAAAACGGCAAGTGGAGGATGTGCGTCGATTACACCGACCTGAACAAGGCGTGTCCCAAAGACCCATATCCACTTCCAAGCATTGATACTCTAGTAGACTCCAGCTCAGGGTATCAATACTTGTCGTTTATGGATCATACTCGGGATACAATCAAATCCTGATGTACAAGCTGGATCAAGAAAAAACATCATTCATCATGTCTAGGGCAAACTATTGCTATGTGGTCATGCCCTTTGGACTAAAAAATGTTGGAGCCACATATCAAAGGCTGATGAATAAGGTGTTTGCACCTCACCTTGGGGGACTGATGGAAGTCTACGTAGACGACATGTTAGTAAAAAAACCAAGGATGAGGTTGACCTCCTGGCTGGCCTTTCACAAGTTTTCAGCACCATAAGAATGCATGGGATGAGGCTAAATCCCGCAAAATGCACCTTCGCGGTAGAGGCAGGAAAGTTTCTAGGGTTCTTGCTTACACAAAGGGGAATCGAAGCTAATCCCGACAAGTGTAAAGCAGTCCTAGAAATGAAAAGCCCGACTTGCTTAAAAGAGGTCCAGCAGCTGAACGGCTGACTTGCCGCCCTCTCTAGGTTCTTGGCGGGATCAGCATTAAGATTCCTACCACTCTTCTCTCTACTAAGAAAAGGATGCCAGTTCGAATAGACTCCTGAGTGCGAAGAAGCATTCCAGGAGTTCAAAAGGTTTTTAAGCCAACCTCCCATTCTGACCCGACCTAAAGTTGGGGAAGAACTCGTCCTGTATTTGTCCGTAGCAGACAAAGTTGTGGCATCAGCTCTAATACGGGAAGACGAGGTCGAGCAGCATCCTGTATACTTCACTAGCAAAGTTCTACAAGGCCTTGAATTAAGGTATCAAAAACTCGAGAAGTTTGCGTATGCCTTAATAGTAGCCTTTCGAAGGTTACGGCCTTACTTTCAAGCTCACACAATAAGAGTTCGAACGAACCAACCCATTAAGAAATCCTCCAGAATATGGATATTATGGGTAGAATGGTTCAATGGGCAATAGATCTATCCGAGTTCGACTTAAAGTACGAAACTCGGACAGCAATAAAAGCCCAATGCCTCACCGACTTCGTAGCAGAATATGCAGGAGACCAAGAAAAAGAATCCACTACATGGGAGTTATATATAGATGGATCCTCAAACAAAACAGGACGTGGTGCAGGCATAATATTGGTCAACAAAGGAGGAACGCAAATAGAAGTTTCCCTCAAATTTGAATTCCCAGCTTCTAAAAACCAGGCAGAATATGAAGCCTTCATTGTAGGATTAAAGTTGGCAGAAGAAGTCGATGCAACGAAAGTAGTGATATTCAGCGACTCTCAGGTGGTGACCTCCCAAATAAATGGAAAGTATCAGGCTAAAGACCCCAACATGAAGAGGTATTTGGACAAAACCTTGGAGTATCTTAGGCGCTTTGCAAAAACCGAGGTCAAGCATATAACTCGGGATCTCAACAGCAGAGCAGACGCCCTCTCCAAGCTAGCAAGTACCAAACCAGGGGGAATAATAGAAGCCTGATCCAAGAAACTCTCCAAGAACCCTCTGTGGCAAAAACAGAGGCCAAGCAAGACGTCCTTGAAGTCTCCGGATTAGACCTCGGATGGATGAACCCTTTAACCGAATACCTAAAATTCGACATCCTACCCAAAGAGGAAAAAGAGGCCAAGAAAATCCGGAGGGAAGCACAAAACTACACGTTGGTGAAAAATATCCTCTACAAAAGGGGGATATCAACACCATTATTGAAGTGCGTTCCAACCTCAAGGACGACAGAAGTCTTAGAAGAGGTCCACAATGGTATCTGCGGAAACCATCTTGGAGCAAGATCCCTGGCCAGAAAAGTCATCCGAGCTGGGTTCTACTGGCCGACTTTGCAGAAAGATGCCACTGAGTTCGTGAATAAGTGTCAGCCATGCCAAATACATGCAAACTTCCATGTCACTCCCCCCGAGGAGCTCATAAGTATAACTTCTCCATGGCCTTTTGCTAAATGGGGATTGAACCTATTGGGACCCTTTTCCCCAAGCACCTGGACAAGTAAAATACTTAATAGTGGGAGTGGACTACTTCACAAAGTGGATCGAAGCAGAACCATTGGCCACCATCATCGCCCAGAAAAGTCAAAAATTTCTCTACAAGAACATTATCACAAGGTATGGAGTGCCCCACTCCATCACCACTGATAATGGTATTCAATTCACCGACTATACCTTTAAAAACCTGGTAGCCAGCATGAAGATCAAGCATCAGTTCACCTCGGTAGAACATCCACAAGCGAATGGACAAGTCGAGGCAGCCAACAAAGTTATACTGGCAAGGTTGAAGAAAAGGTTGCAAGATGCAAAGGGAGCTTGGGCTAAAGAGCTTCCTCAAGTGCTATGGGCTTATCGGACTACGCATCAATCTGCCACAGGGGAAACACCCATCCGACTTGCTTATGGCATAAAAGCCATGATACCAGTTGAAATCAACGAGCAAAGTCCAAGGGTGAGCTTCTACGACGAAGTCGGAAACATACAGGGGCACAAAGAAGAACTTGAACTACTCCCTGAAGTCCGAGAACAAGCCCAGATAAGAGAAGCAGCATTGAAACAAAGGATGACTACCAGATATAACAAGAAAGTTATTCGAAGAAGTTTCACCCCAAACGACTTGGTTTTGATTAGAAATGACATTGGAGTCAATAAATCTGGGGATGGAAAGCTCGCTGCCAACTGGAAGGGACCATACAAAATTAGTGAAGTCTTAGGAAAAGGCTACTATAAGGCGACCGACTTAAACGGCACTGAGCTACCTAGGTCGTGGCAAGCTTGTAATATGAAAATGTACTATAGTTAAAAGCGAACTCCATTCCCTGATGTACTCTTTTCCCAACTTCATGGTTTTTTCCCAAAAAAATGGTTTTTCTAAAGGGGGTTTTAATGAGGCATCAAAGTGGAGACTGAGGGGCAACAAATTGTCAAAACCCTTAGTAGCAAAAGGTACCTTTGTGAGTAAATAAAGACCTTTTCTCTTCATATCTCTTTATAAATTCCTTTTACGTTATTACTATCCTTTCTACGAAACGCGCCGACTTAAACTCGACAAAACGTGAAAATCTCATGAACCGCCTAGAAGGTCGTCAGGATAAAATGACGAGGCACAAGTCGGTGTAAAGAGGTTATAAAAGTATATCATGATAAACTCGAAATTTATCGACTTACAAGTCGGTAAAACCGAAAAGAATGGAAATGCATCGCGAAAATAACTTAAGTTACAGAAACTCAAAATTGAGTACGAGGAATACCAAAAAAGAGATAAGAAAATCCATCAAGAAATCAGAGGTATAGGTTGTCCCAAGTCTTTGAGAAAATTCAAAATAACTTAGACGAATGACAGCCAGCCAAGATAAAAGATTTTCAAAGCAAAAAGATCAAAAAAAGTTTTTCAAAACCTAAACAGAAAGCATGCGCGCAACAAAGATATCCTAAAACCCTTATCCAAAAAAGGGTATTTTTAAATATTTTATTAACGGCCATAAAAGGCCAAAAAATATTTAGAGCAACCAACCACAAGAAACAAATAAAAGTATTCAACAAAGGAACCCACAAGCCGGGCCCACACATAGCTCGATTCAAACAGAAAAATTAAGAGTCACTAGGAGTCGGATCAGCGGCAGGGAGAGAGGAAGGATCCCCAGCAGGAGAGGACGGAGCAGGCTGTTCTTGACCTTGAGAATGGACCCCAGAAGAACTCGAAAGATCTCCGTCTTGACGCTCCCCGCGAGGAGGAGACTCTATTATCCTCTGCCCCGAGTTTTCAGGTCGAAATCAGTCTCGAGACGGGGAGGGGAAACAATGGCACCATCCACCACTATCATATCAGGATCAAGAGGAGAAAGGTCCAGGCCAGGAGCGATGACCCCGACCTGTTCCCTGAAGATCCTCCAGGCCATCTCCAAACCTTCCGCCACGGAGTCCTCCAGATCCTGATAAGCCTCCCGACATCCCGCCAGCTCCCTTTTCAAGTCAAGATTTTTCCCATAAAGTCTTACATAATTCTGCTCCACCTTTTCCCTAAGGCCCTCTGACATGGCATATTGGCCCATTAATTTCTTCTCCTTCTCCTGGAGCTGAGTCCTCTCCTCCTTCAACTCGGCGACCTCCTCCGTCAGCCTCTTCTCTTCCTCTTGATAGAGAAGGATCCTCCCCTTTAACTCCTCAACCTTTTGGGTAGAACCCAAAGAGCTAAGGGGAGTCTTCTCCAAGATATCAAAAAGCCTTGTACACACTCCAGCTGCCCGAACACTCCCCTGAACTAAGACATTAAGATGGTTTCGAACGGAAACATCATCCATATTCATTCGAGTATAAGGATAGATGTAGTTCCGAATGAATTTGGGACCATCAAAATTAGCTTCCCCAGCAAAAGAAGAGCCAGACTCAGAAGTCTTACGCTTCTTCTTCTCGGGCTCAGGAGAAGATCGGGGTGGAGGAGAAGGAAGAGAAGAGGCAGAAGAAGAAGATACCATAATGGGACGAGAGGAGGTCCCCAGGTTATGAAGAGGATGAGGGGGAGGTGGAGGAGGAGAAAGCGTGCCAGCAGCCCTGGCAGCATCTACTCGGGTTCGAGATCTCTTTTTGGCATCTTGTACTTTCTGGTAGGAGGAACTCGAATTCTTCTTCACCATTTCTATAAAAAGAAAAACAAAAGAATCAGTCGGCAAGCAGCAAAATCAAGTTGGAGAAAATAAAACAACAACAAAGTCTACCTAGTTGAGTCTGTACAAAAGTTGGAGACCCCTGAAGAAACTTTTTTGTATCAAGATAAGGGGCTCTTCCCCAAACTTCTCGGAAGAACCCCACAACAGCCTCCTCCACCTCGTCCAAATCATCCAGGCCATATTTCTCTACAGGAGAGGCCTCGGACCAGTAAAGGGAAAAACGGGGAGAAGAATTTTGATCCAAGAAAAAGGGGTGGTGACCCTCTACAACTTGAACTTTCAAAAAGAAGTTTTTAAAATCATGGAAGGACTCATCAAAAAGATTGAAAATTCTCCGGCCTTGAATAGCTCAGAAAGACACCCATTGCTACTTATTGTTTTGCCCACTGAAGAGCTTGGTCATGTGAAAAAGGTAAAAGAAGATTTTTAAAGAGGTCGGAAAATCCAGTGCCTGACTGACAAGTTGGTAAATTTTCATGAAACCCCAAGAATTGGGGTGAAGCTGGGTGGGAGCAATACGACAGTGAGACAAAACAGCTATCTCAAAATCAGAAAAAGGTAGAAGAACTCTCAGACGGGTAAAAAGGCTTTCATACATAAAAAATAAATGAGGGTTCACATCAGAAGCCCTCCCAAAACAAACCCGGTCTTCTGGACCCGAGACAGTCAATTCATATTTTGGCTCTTCCTCATCAAGAACACAGATTCTATGGTGGGTATGAAGATCAGTGATATAATCAGTGTCTACAAAGGGTTCCTCCCCAAGAACTGTAACATCCACCCACTGGAAAAGAGACTCTAGAGAAGACATCTTTTTCTAGTAAAAAGGTGACGAAACCTACAAAGAAAAAGGGAAAGGATCAAAAACAGGGTCTCTAAAAAGCCTAAAGCAAGTGCTACAATGAACAGAGTCACTAGGCCTACAGTCAGACACATCGTAAACACTCCCCTAAAACAAAACATGCAAAATAAAAGCATTTCATAAAAGAGGAGAAGGAAAAGAACTGACCTTTACTTCCGGAGAGGAGCAGGCGCGACAGCAAGCACTCGAAGAAGGGATAAGCTTTCTTTCGAACGAAGAGTATAAGCAAAAACGTTTTCAGAAACGAAACAAAGAAAGAGAGGGAAAGTATTTATAAACACGCTAGGGGCATAATGGTAAAATCCAAACGACCATTAAAGAAATGCGTCGTTACCAATGTAACTGCTCCCTGCGTGTAAATACGAAAACCCAAACAGACGCGACGTTTGATTAGACACGACTGTTGAGAACTTTTGAATCACGTCGATTTTGGAATTATCACGTCGGTTCTTCACCATGTCAACTACAAGCCCGAGTCAAAATACTCGAACCCAACTCTTAAAGAAAAGAGATTGTACTCGAGTAGGGGCACTGTTCATACCCTGGTCTAACACTATGGCCCAGGACCAAATGAAAGGCCCAATCCAAAGATTGGCCCTCATATGACACCGACCTTCTCTTAAGAAGTCGGATCTAACCACGACTTGTTCTAAGGAGGTCGGAGATGAAGATTAGCTGGCAGATAACACTTATTCAAATAAGTAACTGCCCCTAAAATCTCTCAACTCACTTCCAAGAGTCATATCTCAACTTTCCCAAGATAAAGGGAAGGTTATCCTCCTTTAAAGGTGGAACTACTCTAACGGTGGTTATTAGTTCACCAGTATAAATACACTGACACCCCTCAAGTATTTCTAAGCTCCAATACTCTCTAAACTTGCTCAGACCCCTGCTGACTTAAGTATCGGAGTGTCTTTGCAGGTACCACCCCCTATTCTCTCTCACGCACAAGTCGGACGAAGGCTCTCAAGCGCGAATCTGCTCGAAGGCTTCCTCCATTAAGCGATTGGGCCAACCCAACGAATCCAGCTCATTAATCTCCGGTTACCCATCGTAACATTTACTATATCATCATTAATGACAGTTAAAAAATTTTGGACATTGTTAACTGAGAATCATATCATCAGTTCAAACTGTATTTTTATTATTACTTTATTTTTCTTTTTTCTTTTTCATTATTACTACAATCGAGATTGAGATAACTCTTGATAATCTATGAAATATTTTTTTTCATCTTTTATTTGTTTCATCTACTGCACTTTCATATTTTTTAATAATATTTTCTTTGCACCTTTTATTTTATTGATGATGTTTATGTTTGTTATGTTTGAGTAACTTCTTGTTCTAATTTGACAGGCCATTAACTTAGGATAGCAATTTGAATTCTTGTTTTTTATATATGATAAATTTGAAATTTTAATATGAATTATTTGGATTAATATTAACTGTAGCTAGCATTTCATGTTTCTTGATATTAATCTATTATGACGGTATATATTAATAATTGAGATAATAAATTTCAAAAAACCTTTCACGTCTTGCTGGTTAATTTGTCAAAGACAACTTAAATTCTAAATGTACTAAACTACTAATTAAGAAAAAGGATGATGATAGGTGTTCTCTAGTAATTTTTTTTGGATAAGTTTAAAATAAGCATAATAATTTTGTATTTATTGGATGTGCAGTATTTTTATAAATTATTTGATTTCATTAAATATAAATCAAAAGAATAATATTAATTGACCGTAATAAATATTTTGTATAACTAAAATTTTTTAATTAATTTATTATAGTATAAAAATTTGTTAATCTTTAATTTCATCAACGGATACAAAAACATCACAATTAATAAATATAAAAAATGAAAATCGAGAATTAATACTTTTCAATTAATAAATTAATATTAGTTTTAAATTTTTTTATTGATTTACTATTTTATTGGCTGATTATTGATTAAGAATAAAATTAATTTCCCAACAAAATGGAATACAATATACTCCGCTACTATCTAATATATTGCTAATATTATTCATTTGTTTTTTAATCTATTGTTTTAGTGTTTTATTATTTTTTTCTACAATATATGTTGGAGGAACCCAGTAGTATTTGTGTTTTATTTTTTTAATAACTTAAGAAATAATATTTGTACATACTTTATGTGACAATTTTTTTTATATATGAGAGATTTTTTTGTAAAATACAAAAATATTAAATTTTTTAAAGTTTTATCAAATATAAAGGACAAATTATAAAACAAGAATCAATGGGTGAGATTTTTGTTTTTATTTTAAATAAAATTAAAATAAAAAGTGTTGTTTGAGAATAAAATATAAACAAAAATTAAGAAATAAATTTTTAAAAAGTAATTATTAACTTATTATATTAAAATCAATAAATAAACATACATATAAATATAAAATAAAAATATTAAAATAATTAAAATTATGATCTATTAGTGTATATATGATAATAATTTAAAAAATACAATAAGATACATAGCTTAAAATTTGGTAATATTAGTTATAAATTATGGTTTATGGACATCATATATATAAAATTATAAACGTTATGAGTATGAAATTATGGATGTTATTAATATAAAATTTGGATGTCATGTGTATGAACTTATCGATATTATGAGTAAATTTGTCAATTGAATAAATTAATTTAACTATTATTTGATAGTTTTTAAATCCAATTATGATCATATTTAAAAACATGTGTTAAAAATCAGAATAAATTATTATTTCATTTTGAAAAATATGAAACAAATATTACATAAGTGAGACAATAAATGAGTGATTATAAGAAAAAAATTAATTAAAATTAAGAAAATTAAA
>NC_029787.2:44916801-44919076 GCF_000816755.2 Arachis ipaensis | reverse complement strand
TGTGAGTGACAAGAGGGTGAAATAAAAAATTAAAATATAAAAAAATTATATAAATAAAATCAAATTAAGAATTTTTTTTACTAGTTATGGCTGAATTATTTTAATTTCTAAATTTTTTTCCTAATTTAACAAGCTTATTGTGCATTGTACATTCCATCTTTCAATTCAAAAATGAATTCATTATTATCTTGAAAATGAGTTTTATTGATACAAGATGTGAGTGGTGCGAAATTTACAATCCACAAACTAACTGGCAAGTGTACCGGGTCGCACCAAGTAATACCCCAGGTGAGTGAGGGTCGATCTCACGGGGATTGATGGATCAAGCAACAATGATTAAATGATTGATTTAGTCAGACAAACAGAAAATGATGTTTGAAGGTTCAAAAGCATTAACAGTAAATTCAGAATATCAGAAAGTAAGCAGTAAACAAGTTGTGAATAGTATATGGAAAAACAGTTAAGGCTTCAGAGATATCTATCTTCCGGATTGACTTTTCTTACTAACTATTTTAATCATGCAAGATTCAATTCATGGCAAACTATATGTGACTAAACCCTAATTCCTTAGACGTTTTTAGTCTCCTCTAAAATTCACCAACCACCGATTCCTTGGTCACTTAATTCCAATTAGAGGGTGAAGTTCAATTCTAATTTATATGCCACAAAAACCCTAATTACCTAAATATAAGAGGATTATATGTCACATATCCCGTTAAGTCCAGATAATTAGAAGTTTAAGAGAAATTGTTTTCAAGCTGTTGAAGTAAAGAGCTTTTCCAAGTTATACAAGAACTCAATTAGAACTAAGGCATACTTCCGTTCCACCCAGATTCATAAAATAAATAACGAAAATAATTCTTGAATCATAAATCAGTACATGAATTAAAATAGAAAAATAATAGTATCAATCCATACAATAGATAGAGCTCCTAACCTTAACAGTGGAGGTTTAGTTGCTCATGGTTCAGAGAGAAAAACTAGGATTCGGAAAAAATGTAAATTGTGGAATGAGGTAGAAGAGAAGAGAGGAGTCCGAAGGACTAATTCTTTTCCCTTTTATATCTAATCCTAATTAATGTAAATTATAATTTTTAAAACTAAATAATATCTTTTCCTAATTTAAAATAAAAATTAAAGTTTTAATCAGAATAAATAAAAGATCTCACGTGGTTTGTGCATTGGCGTGGGGACCACTTGATTCATTAGACTCAGAAGCATAGCTATGCCTAACTTGCTTAGAAGCTACGTCTAACTTGAATGGCACAGTGAGAATTGGCGTGCAAAGCTTGTCTTGCGCCTAACTTGATGATGGAGTGCGCCTTATTTGAAGTGTGGTGTATTACTTGCGCATGTTTATTGATGTATGGCGCCTAACTTGAATGGATCATGCGCCTAACTTGAGTGAAGGAGCATTACTTGCGCGTTATTGTAATGCCTTGCGCCTAATTTGAAAACTCTCAAGTTAGGCGCAGCCTTGGATGAATGAGTATAAGTGATCTTGGCGCCTAACTTGAGAAACCTCAAGTTAGGCGCCACCTTTGCTGACTTGGTGGAGAAGAAGTATGAACTGTTATACATCGTTGAAAAGCTCTGGAAGTTAGCTTTCCAACGCCACTAGAATCACATTCATTGGACCTTTGTAGATCGAATTATTCAGGTTTGAGTGCAGAGAGGTCAGGGTTGACAGTATCATTCGTCTTCTTTTCTTTTTTTGCGGAAACTCCATCAAATCCAGCCGAATGCTACCTAAAATAAATAGAATTGCACACGACTCAAAGTAGTATTTATAGTGGCTAAAAGATAATTCTTGATTAAACTCAACAAATTGAATAAAAATTCACTAAAAAAAACAAAAAAGATGTTCACTCTGATACACGATTTGCACACTCTGAGGATGATTGATGTGGCTAGCATTAGGGATATATGGTTTATTCAATCTAAATAAGAGATGCATATACTCTTCAATGAACAATCACAACATGTTTAAATTAGGACATCTACCATCAAATAGGCTGAGAATGAACTTTGATTTCATAAGATTGTGCAATTAGTAATAGGCCTTATAGTTATAATATAAGTTGCCTCGATAAGAATAGAATTCGTTCTCTGCACGATAAAAAAGAATGAAAGCTCTCCCAATACCAGAAAACTAAAAAAAAAAAAAATTGTATTTGATAAATATAATAATCTTATCATCTTATAATTTATGGAGTCTCTATTTTTATAGTATTAAATAAATGACAAACTTACTAAACAATTCATTAAATCTTTA
>NC_029787.2:44915644-44916362 GCF_000816755.2 Arachis ipaensis | reverse complement strand
AATATCTGATGTTATTATATACGTATCACCTAGCGTTGTTAAAAAAAACATTATATGGAAGATAACTATTAGTCCATCTTGAATTCTTGGTCAAAGAGCCACCGTGACCGCTTGTTTCGGTGGGGCACCGTAACACGGCATTTTCGATTATACTTACTTAGATTCAACAGAAAAATATGATTTTTTTTACTATTAATTTTATGAATAAGATTAAAAAATATAAAAAAATATTAAAAGCTTAAAAACTACATTTTACTTCTTTAATTAAAAAAAATATTGAGAGAATATATTTTTAAGTTATTTTAATAGTTAAATATTGAAAACTTTTAATTTCAAAAACAAATATTACAATTTTTTATAAGAACAGAATACATGAATATATAAATATAAAATGAGGAATACTTAGGAGTCAATAACTTTTGCGATTTTTCTTTTTTTTTTTTTTTACCAAAGATAGGAGACTCGAACCCGCAACCTCTCAATTGAATATGGAAAAACTATGCCATTTGAGCTATTACTCATTAGCTTGCGATTTGTAGCCATTAAATAGTTATCAATAATAATTTTAATGGTGTGAGATTGATGTGAGATTTCATCTAATAGCTCATTTTCTTTTACTGATTACATATTAGATAGAATTTAATAAAATTGTTGACTTTTAGACTTTTCTATATAAAATTATATTTAGTAAATACGATATGATAAAAATATTGTATTT
>NC_029787.2:44862325-44915497 GCF_000816755.2 Arachis ipaensis | reverse complement strand
GAAGAACTTTAGTTGCAGGATTACCATGTGCATATGTTCTTTTTAAATCAAGTAAAAATTTTTAGTCTTTGTTCAAATCTATTTTTCAACAGGAATTTTTTTTTTTTTAATGTTGTATGAGCGAGATGAGAACTTTAAAAAATAATCCAATAAGATCAATAGATCATGCCACTTCATCAAGCAAAAAAAGAAAAAACAGTTTCAACATACTAAAATATAATTAAATTGCGGTTCGATGATAATATATACTCAATATATACCCTCGCTTCAAGCTCCATATCTTATAGGATATTTGCAGTGCGGTTTGATTTGGTTTTGTAAAAAAAAGTCATCCGATCCAATTATTTAATTAAATTGTGGTTCAGTTTGGTTCGATTTTTTTATCGAGACCATTCAAACCAAATTAAATCAACTAAAATTAGTTTAATTTGGTTTTGTTTGTTTGGTTTTTTTAATCTATTCAAACAAAAATCTACCGTACTATTTCACAAGGTCATAATATTGAAATCATAGAACACATACATAATAACTAACAAAAATCTTGATCTAATGAAGTTGAACAACAAAAATAATTACAATACCATAATTAAAGTAATTAAAAGTTCAATAATCAACACAACAAAAGATACAAATACATTTCTGGCAAAAGATAGCCACGTTTTGGTATTTTTTCTAACAAAACAGCGAAACTTCTTTAAGCAAATCAACGTAGTTACATAATAATAATAATAATAATAATATTTGAAAAATCAGAATCATTGAAAAACAAAATTGTAAATACAGAATTGTAAATACAGAATTATTAGAAAAATAGAATTGTAAATACTTCTATATGTTGTACATGAATCGGGTGATTTAAAATTGTCTTTCAAAAAAATATTATAAAAAATATAAATACTACAGTAACATGGTTGATTATATGGACTCTGGAGTATATGTGAATTATGTTTTACAGCTCAATCATTATTATCTCTACTAACTGAATTCAGCAAAGAGTAGAGAACTATGATCAGATAATAATAGCCAAGAAAATTTGAATAAATGATTAGAAACAGGTCAAAATTAGAACAACATAAATTAGAACACCAAATCACAAATTCAAATTAGATAATTAAAACAAGAATACTCAGAACAATTTTTTCAAAAAGAAATTATCTAACAGCCACAAATTTTCAAATTAGAGAACTACATATTATCAAAGCTGCAAGAACAAATTAGAAAGAACAGAACTAAAAATCCTAATCTAAAAATCATAATAGCAAAATAAAAATACAACCAAATATTAGAACAGAACTAAGAACAAATAATCAGATAAAAAAATAGAACAAATAATTTACTTGAGAGGCATCCCCATTCTAGATACAGAGGAATGCTACTGCACCGACTGCAGCGCGGTGGACGATGGACGTCGTCTTCGAAGTATGACTGATGGGCAACGAGCGACAGACGATGGCGGTTTCACCTACGATAGAAGGAAAGGGAGAGGTTGCGACTTCGAGGGAGGGAAAGGGAGAAGCTGCGACTGCAGGGAGGGAAACAACGACCGTGAACTGCAAAAGGAGGAAAGGAGGGAGAGAGGATTGCGCCGTGGTGCAGTCCGGATCGCCGCTGCTGGGAGAGGCTGGGAGGGGTGGGTTCGGCACTCAACTAGGAGAGGTTGGGAGAGGTGGGTTCGGCGCTCAGCTGTGAGGGGATGGGAGGGCTGGGTTCGGCTATGTGCTAGGAGGGGTTCCTTTGAGTTTGAACGCGTTAGGTTAGACTGTTAGGGTTAAGGAAATTTGATTTGGGGGTGGGCCGGTGGGGTAACGGAATTGGGCTAATGGGATAATGGGGTAATGGGATAATGGGTTTTTTAAGTGACCGGTTCGGTTCAGTTTGGTTAAGGTTTTCAGTGTCAGAACTGAAAACCGAACTAAACCGCAGAAAAAACAGCAAAATATATTTTTTTTGGTTTATTCAGTTTTCGGTTTATTCGGTTTTCGGTTTGTTTGGTTCGGTTCATCGGTTTTGTTCGGTCTGGATTGGTTTTGAATACCCCTAATACCTCCACAAAATTTAGATTCAAATTCAAAAAAAATTCACAAATTGGATTCGTGCTCAAAATTGGGGTGGCGCTCCTCCTCTTTCTGGCGGCAACGAAGCTGACAGTGAGAAGGAGTAGATCTGGCAACTTAAAAGAGTAGATATAGCGACAAGAAGGCTGACAGTGTAGCAGGAACCCAGTGGTTATGATGAGACGACGATCTGAGGAGCTGGAGGTGACCGAAGACAGTGTTACTGGAAGATGAGCTTGCTATTGTGATTGAGTAAGTGAGTGAGTGACGTTAAGCCAGACAAGAATGGCGAATGAGGGAGGATGAAGGAGGTTATTCAGGTGAGTGAGGAGGAACGAGAGAGGTGAAGCCGTGAAGGTGAGGGGTTGAGTTATATGAGTGAAAGAGTAAACCTTAAAGGGTATATTTGTTTTCTGGAACTATGACTGAAAGACTCGCATTAAATATTGTATTTAGTGATCAAAATTGGGAATTAAAATTTTAATTAGCGTTGTGATAAGAATACCTGATGTGGATGTCCATTTTTCCATTATTATACTTAGTTTATGGCTTTTTTATTTATATACATATTAAAAATATTTTAATTTTCTAAATTCGCACCATAAAAAATATTGTCAAAGTACGCATAGTCAATTCACGTAAAGCATTTGCAAAATTGATTTTGCTACCTTTTCGTACGTAGCGCCCGCAAAATGGATCCAGACGTGTCAGAGCTATTTCTGATTCGTTGTCCACGAAATAAGAGGGCCATATTTTTGCTTTGTTGTCCACAAAATGGAGGATGCCATTTCTGTTTCATTACCTGCAAAATGGGTGAAGCAAGAGAGCATAATGAATAGAGACCAAGAGTATGAGAAAGGGGTAGAGTAAAAACAAATAAAAATAAAAAAAGAAGACTAGAACAAATGAGATTAATTTTTTCTTTTTATGACAAACATGTATGTTCATACCCTGGTAAAAGCGACCGAGCCGGGATGTTCAGTAGCAAAGTGACCGACCTCTTTAGGTCAAGCGGACCAACTTCTTTACGAAGAAGTCGGTCAAAGCGACATGAAAAGCCCAAAGAAGGGCCCAACTCAAGGAATACGACCCAAATCCAAAGGCAGCCCAAACCGATAGAGACAAGGGCGGTTCCACGGAAGATAAGCTGACCTCAACAAAAGATAAGATAAGATAAGATAACTAACTTATCTTATCCAAAGAAGGTCACATCTCACTACTATAAATACACTGGAGCACCCAGGTATAACTCATACTCTGATTCTACAATAAACCTGTTTAATACCCGTGCTAACTTAAGCATCGGAGTCTCTTGCAGGTACCCCCCACCCTCCGGTGACCAAGGATCAGCAGTGCAGCAAATCCAACAAGTCGGACACAACAGCTCCGGCCGCCACCAGCCAACCGGACACACCATCTCCGACCAATGCAGAAGATCTCATCCGAGATCGACCTCCAGCTTTAGGTAACCCTCGAAACAATGTATAACATGAATCTTAATTTAAAGAGGAAAAAGATGCATCTTGAACAAGAAATGAAAAATAAACGGCGCTAGAGAAGAAAGAAGGAGAAAGAAGAAGAAACTAGGGCAACACATAATAAATGAGTTGTCATATATTAAATTAGATTAGGTCTGATCCAATATTTTTCTAACACTATAATAAAAATAATAATAAATATTTAATGAAATTTAATTTATAATTTATAATTTATATAGCTAACCATTGGACAGTCCCTGTGTGCGCACATCCCCAAGCTCAAAAATCATAATCATTCAATATATATATCTATGGAGAGAGCTCATCTGGAAAGGTATAAGTGTCCGGCCATACTTACAACGCAGGGTCAATAGAATCTTAGATCTCAACCTGGAACAAAGGGGGCCGACCCACTACATCTACCCAAGAAAATCCGAAACTCAGATAATTTCTCAAATCTCAAATCATTCTCGACTGGGAGCAAGTGGGGGTGAACCGCTGCATCTATCCCAGGAGATTCAAACCAAACCTGGAGCATGTGGATCAATGCCACTGCATCTACTCAGACAGATGTATCACAATCAGAATCAAGTTCAATATCAATTCATAATCATTATCATTCTCATCATCAATCTTATAATCATCATTATTCTCATTATCAATCTCATCTCAATTCATATTCAATTTTAATTAAATTCATTCATCAATCATCATCATCCATTCATTATCATATTCAATCATCACATTCATCCGCATCGTACATCATCTCATAATTTGTTCCTCTCATTCAATTCACTAACTCATTCATTAATTCTGACTTCTAACTCTTCTATCCTTAATTACATCGACTCTAGACTCTTATCGAGATTTATAAAGGTTTAGAAGGTTAAAAGAATGGTTAAAAACTCAAAAATTCACTTTTCAGAAAAATGGACAAAATCGTGTACGCATACACATGTTCACGTACTCATGGGTGTAAATTTGACAAAGTCGCGTATGCATGCATATGTTCGCGTATGCATGGGTTGAAAACAGCAGCCTTCCCTCACGTCGCGTACGACTTTTGCGTACGCAAGTTTGCAATTATGGCACTTCCGTGTATGCATGATATTGCAGAATTGCAAAAAGCTGATAAGTGAAAAATTCAGTTTTTGAACCGAGTTTTCAAATAATATCTTTTTGTACAAAATTTATTTTTTAACTATTCTTGAACCGTTGAAAAGATCAATAAATAAATTTTCATAAAAATTTAATTTTGAAAGTTTTCCAACTCCGAGGACTGAGGTATGCCCCGCTGAAGTTGGTCAAAAATTAGTTTTAACTTAAAACACACATATACCAATCCTTCCAATTATTCACAAGGCAAAATCACTTTCACTCAACAATTTTACTACAAACTAACCCATTTCATATTTTTACACCCAACCAAAATTTAAAGTGTCGTTTATCGAGCTGTACGTTGAGTTTCAACAATCTAAAATTGATCGAAATATCGAATGGAGATATTACAATAGTGACAACGAGGATGAGTTCGAAAGTAACTATATATGAGGTTGTTGGTCCAAATGAAGACACTGATGAAATTGATGATACTATGGAGACAGATGTGACAACATGTGGTAACATGAGATGGTGTGGGCCTTATCTCTGATCGACACGATTCTATTAGCTCAGTTATAGCTTGCAATAATGGTGTTTGGTCGCCTTCGAGAGCTTTCCACATGTTTTACGTCAGGTATATAGAGTCTAACTTCCTGAGAAAATTTAAAGCACCACATCTCCAGAAGCTTATCGTCAACATAGGTAACTAAAAACACTCAAGAGTTTTATTGTGATAGTTACCATCCTCGTAATGGTTGTATTCTAATTTTTTTGTATCGCAGGATATTCTAGGACAGTGTGCAAACACCAGCTGCATCACCAGCATTTACGCGAGCGAGGTGAGGTGTACACCAGGTGGCTGGACAGAACTCTACGTGAATAGTATGCTTTGCTATTTGATGGTGGATACCAATGGGGTCACATGACCACAAATTTAGTTGAGTGCATCAATTCAGTTTTGAAGGGAGTGCGTAATCTCTCAATCACTGCACTTTTAAAGGCAATATTTATAGGCCTAATGAGTTGTTCACAAGGAAAAGGGCTGAAGATGAGGCTCGAATTAGTGTTGGTCATGTGTTTTCTGAGGTTGTGTGGTGCACGAAATCGTGATTGTTCATTACCAGCAACGGCGGCAAAAATTCAGTACGCACGTTCTGACTCTTAATTATTTTTCACAATTCCGATACAACTAACCACAAAGTGCACTGGGTCGTCCAAGTAATAAACCTTATGTGAGTAAGGGTCGATCCCACGGAGATTGTCGGCTTGAAGCAAGCTATGGTCACCTTGTAAATCTCAGTCAGGCGGATTCAAATGGTTATGAAGATTTGATAATTAAAATATAATTAAAATATAAAATAGGATACAGATACTTATGTAATTCATTGGTGAGAATTTCAGATAAGCGTATGTAGTTGCTTTTGTTCCTTCTGAACCTCTGCTTTCCTACTGCTTTCATCCAATCAGTCATACTCCTTTCCATGACAAGCTGTATGTTGGGCATCACCGTTGTCAATGGCTACTTCCCGTCCTCTCAGTGAAAATGGTCCAAATGCGCTGTCACCACACGGCTAATCATTTGTCGGTTCTCGATCATGTTGGAATAGGATCCATTGATCCTTTTGCGTCTATCACTACGCCCAACACTCGCGAGTTTGAAGCTCGTCACAGTCATCCCTTCCCAGATCCTACTCGGAATACCACAGACAAGGTTTAGACTTTCCGGATCTCAGGAATGGCTGCCAATAATTCTAGCTTATACCACGAAGACTCTGATCTTTCAGAATGGAGGCTAGAGATAAACACTCAATCTAAGGTAGAACGGAAGTGGTTGTCAGGCACGCGTTCATAGGTTGAGAATAGTGATGAGTGTCACGGATCATCATATTCATCATGTTGAAGTGCAAGCGGATATCTTAGAATAGGAATAAGCTTGAATTGAATAAGAAAACAATAGTACTTTGCATTAATTCATGAGGAACAGCAGAGCTCCACACCTTAATCTATATTGTGTAGAAACTCCATCGTTGAAAATACATAAGTGATAATAGTGTTTATTGGCTTCGGCCCCAGAGGGGAACCAGAATAACCAAGACCCTAAAGGTGGTCAAAAGACTCTGAATACAATAGTAAAAAGTCCTATTTATACTAAACTAGTTACTAGGGTTTACAGAATGAGTAAATGATGCAGAAATCCACTTCTGGGCCCACTTGGTGTGTGCTTGGGCTGAGCATTGAAGCTTTCACGTGTAGAGATCTTCCTTGGAGTTGAACACCAGTTTGTAACTTGTTTCTGGCGTTTAACTCTGCTTTGCAACTTGTTTCTGGCGTTTAACGCCAGAATAGGGCAGAAAGCTGGCGTTAAACACCAGTTTACGTCGTCTAAACTTGAGAAAAGTATGTACTATTATATATTGCTGGAAAGCCCTGGATGTCTACTTTCTAACGCAATTGAGAGCACGCCATTTGGGTTTCTATAGCTCCCAAAAATCTACTTTGAGTGCAGGGAGGTCAGAATCCAACAGCATCTACAGTCCTTCTTCAGCCTCTGAATCAGATTTTTGCTCAAGTCCTTCAATTTCAGTCAGAAAATACATGAAATCACAGAAAAACACACAAACTCCTAGTAAAGTCCAGAAATGTGATTTTTAATTAAAAACTAATAAAAATATACTAAAAACTAACTAAATCATACTAAAAACTATGTAAAAACAATGCCAAAAAACGTATAAATTATCCGCTCATCATTGTGACATCTAAATTGCATGTAAATCAACGTGCAGTTGGAAACATTCAGGTTAATTGTTTCAACAGAAAGAATAAAGTCTTTGAGGTGCGTGAGATGCACAGTGGCTTGGAGTTTGTAGCTGATTTATGTCTGCGTCGTTGTGATTGTAGTGAATTCCAAGTTGATCGAATGACATGTCGCCATATATTTGCTTGCTGTGCAAATCAGCGATTGGATTGGCATGTTTATGTGCATGATGTTTACAGGATGGATCAGGTCTGAATGGTTTATAGAGCTAGGTCTAGGCCCCTTGGCAATCCAACTACATGGCCTGTGTATCACGGACCTCGATTCGTACCCAATCCTTTTCTCAAGCGAGTGACTAAGGATCGGCCAAAGATAACCCAGTTATTGAATGAGATGGACACACGGATAATACGTGATCCAAGAAACTATAAGCAATATGGGGCCAAGGACCACAATCGTAGTAGATGCCGACAAGGTGGTGGTTCTAATGCAGGCGGTGCTACTCAGAATACCTGACGGTTATGATGTTTGTCATTCTTATTTGTAAAATTTATAGCATTTATGTTATTCAAGAACATTATCTCCTTTAATTATGTCATTTAAAATAGTATGTCCTTTATATTATATTACAATACATTATGTCCTCTAAAACATTCCTTGTGTTGCCACTTATAAAAGTCCAAATATGTATTACACAAAGTCCAAATATATGTTATACGAAGTCCAAATATTTCTTACACAAAGTTCGAAGATTAATTATAGTTAACATTCTACTTTCGCATTTTCTATTTTACATCCTTGGAAAATTTTTTGTACTTCTTCGCGACATTCGTAAATGTGAATAGTATGAACTCTGTTTGCAGTACAGCATGGAGATGAGTTCTAAGATTGTATCCTTTGCCTCCAGAAGATGAAGGTGATGTCCCACATGTTGCTATACCCACCCTACCTAAAGAAAAATTAAATATAACATTCATATCAACCTACAAACAATATTTGACACAATAATATATACTGTAACGATATCAACCTACTACGTGTTACGTTACCTGCACTAGGCCCAAGGTCGTCACCATGATCTTCATCTTCTCCATCACCTCCAACATCGTCATCATTGTTCTCATCCTCATCATCACCCTCATCCTCGTCATTATCCCTCATGCTTTCCTTGATGAAACCCATCTGGATGCAACGGGAGTTTCTGCTATTAACAACACATCAACCCCTTTTACTCTTCCTTGAGTCAACAAATAGTCTGCCTCCAGAATTTCCTGAAGGTGCACGAAATCGATTCTCACATCCAATGACCTTTGTCCTTAGGTTAGCACTTCATGGTCAGCCAACTTGGGTAGGGGCATATGGCTTAGGTTACACGACTGTAATTGACCCGCTTTTGTCACAATGAATCAAAGCAGCTGGCTGAATGATGCTTGGGCTCTAGTTTCAAAGTGCGATAAACCTCAATCCTATTGATGTGGTTAGAATGGTGGTGTAAAAGGCAATGAAAAATAAGTCTAAGGAATATATGGATTTGAAGACTGCTGAGGTTGCTCCTGTAGTGGTGTTGACTGTGTGGGTCAAAGCAGTTGTAATGACTACTGCGACTCTGGCTGGTGTGGCTGATTCGAGACAGCATCTCCCTCTTGATTTTCTTGTAAGACCATATTAGAAAAGTGCAAATGAGTCCCATATTTTTCTCGATACCAATACATGTAAAGATCTCATGGATGATGCAAAGGCACAACCTCCTGATTTAGGACATGACTATATCAGGTGGTTCATTGCATTATCCAAAACTTGTGTGTGACAAACCAATCAAATTTTTTAGGTCTGGTTAAAATATCACCATGTTGGCTATCTAGAGACCTCTCCTGATGTGGGATACTCTGTACAAACTCAAATTGTCTCATGCACCTATCCATTGTATACCACTCAAGAGTCTCAAATGATATCAATGGTACTGTTGCACTCTAAATTTTTGAATGACTACGAATATCTTCTGAAATGATATCTGCCTCTATCCGATCAATACCGTAAGCTTCCCAAAAAAACTGAATAGAAACAAAAAAGAAAGAATTAAACACTACATAATACGAAGGCATCAACATACATGTATACCGAGATGTTTCTATATCAATGGATGAGAACACACCCGACCTTCCCAAACCTCGTCTAACAATCTCCTAAAATAAGCAACAGTATGATATCTATACGGCTGATTAACATGCTCCCAATTATGCCATCTGTTTACACATTTTTTTATTACTAAACTTTCTATCCAGATATTGAAATACAAAGTAAAACATTACTCAAAGGTGTATAACAATTCATATTACCGGTTTGCTAGTGGGAAGTGACGTGGGGTACCAGGAATCGGGGCAAGAAATGACATACGAATCCAATCCTAAATATGCAACAATGTTAGTAGACCGTCAATCTTTTTACAGTCAAAGCGAGTTGCTCTATACAATACTTTGTACAAGTGTGCTAAGGATGCCGATCTCCAGCTGATTTCGTGAATCCAAGAGAAGTCACGAAGCAATGGTAGAAATTTTCAGTGAACTACTGACCCAGACTTATCAGCGAACAAGATTGACCCAAAGAACAACAATATATGACATTTCACATACTTCTCCATGGCAACTAAATCATTCAAAATTAATCCGTCTTTCACATTTTAAATCCAGGTCATCTTGATGGAATTTTCTTTGCAATCACTAGTCCTAGGTGCAACTCCAAATTGATGTAAGCATTCAGCTTATATGGCCTCTTGACTAGTCATGGTTGTTCCTGTCACGGGAAGATCATTTAACGAAATATCTAGGATCAGAGCCATATCTTCCAATGTAACGGCGCACTCGCCCACTGAAAGATGGAATGTTTGTGTATCTGGGTGCTATCTCTCTATTAGAGCTGTTACTAAAGTCGACTGATCTTGGATCACTCCAACATAGGATACATGATAAAATCCAGTTGCCAGCACAAAAGGCTCGACAATCAGATTATATGAATCCAGTGGATTCATATGGATACACCTCAAATTTCTTATACCTTACAAAATATAGACAAATAATAACTCATGTTGTCTTAATTAATTATAGGTTTAATTACTTTGTTGGTCTCTATAGTTTTGTAAAATTTTTAATTAGGTCTTATACTTTTTTTTAATTGAGTCCTTGCACCAATTTATTTTATTAATTGGGTCCCTACACTTTTTTTTTTTTTATTTGGGTTTCTACACCAATTTTTTTTTTAGTTGGGTCCCTATACAATTAAGCCAATTACTACCAAGAGGGACCTAATTAAAAAAAAAATTTGATGCAAAGACCCAATTAAACGGAACAAAAGTATAGAAACCTAATTAAAAATTTTACGAAACTATAGGAACCAACAGAATAATTAAACCTTAATTATATATAAGTTAAAACACTTATAATTAACATTAAATTTGCTCGAACGTTAACAAAAAATAATTTAACCTTTCTATTAAACTTGCATTCATAAGTAATAAAATTATCCACTAAACTAATTTCTACTTAATTATCCTTATAACTAAGTTTCTTATCAACAATATCCTGACGAACATATTCATCTTATTTATAACAATACCCACTTACAAATATAATTAACAAATGAGTCTTTATCCTACACACATACACATACATAAATAAAATGGCCATAATTAATTATATTTTAACACAGAACTTAATTAATAATTATATTACAAGTATAATCTATACATTAAACCAAAAATTTTAATTTATATTTGCATATAATTTAAAATAATTAATCAAATTATTCACAAACTAAGTTCTATTAATTTATTTATTAACATTGCTTAATTAATTCATTATGATGCTAACACTAAATAAAAACTACCAACAAATTAAAAAAAAGGTGTTATCAAGAATTTTAACCAACAAACTAAATTTAAATTACGCATTCTACTAATAAATACAATTAATAAATCGATAAAATAAATCTAATTATGTCATAACAAATATAATACTAATTATTGTTCACAACCAAATTATTATTATTGTTGTTGTTGTTGTTGTTGTTGTTGTTGTTGTTGTTGTTGTTGTTGTTGTTGTTGTTGTTATTACCTAATAAGATAATTCAAAACATTAGTTTTAAACATTTTTTTGTTAAAGTTTATAATTGAATAAATAGTAGGAAAATCAAAATACATAAAGTGCATGTACATTTACATAAGCAAGTTCCAAAAAAATCATCCAAAAATAAATCTGTATTAATGCTATTTGTAATGTTCGACAACACCGATTGAAAATGCACACCATTGGAACTATCACTCGAATTTTCTATAATTTTTTCATAAACAAATTTAATAATATATTACGAAGACAATGTAAATTAATAATTTATTACTTGTCAATAGCTAAATAATATATAGAAAATATTGTATTTTATGGGTTTTCATTCGGCCAAAATACTCATGACATGTTAGTTATTTTGTATACCCAATAAAAATTAAATATATAGAACTGACATACTTAAAAATACCAAATAAAAAAATATATTATTCTAACCTAAAAACAAAAATGATAAAATAATTAATTTATTTTTTTATATGAAGTCTACCTTAAATTGTGCTTCGCTTTGTATTTTCTTTGTCTTTTAATATCAATTTTTTCTTCAATATAATCTTGCTTCTCTTTAGACTTCTTGCATCTTTCAATATATACCTAAAAATATTAAATAAATAATTTTTTTAACCAATTAAAAATATATATACATTATACATAATACATTTTTATTATCAAATTTTTTATATTATTAAAAAAAATAAAGTAGTACACATATGACAGCATTTATTTTTGGTATACATTTCCATCAAAATATAGACACAGGAGTACATGTATGGTGTTTGTTTACTGAAACAAAAATGATGAAAGACATAGTCATACATAAACACCCGTTAAAAACATGTATTTTGTGTCTCTCTAAAATGCTAAAACACTAATTTTTAACTTGAGACACTAATTTTTTACAATTTTTCTCATGTCTAACTTACCAAATAGAATATGAAATTAGTGTCTTCTTATGTCTATGTAAAATCGCACAGATTTTATTTTCAATGGCTGCTTTAATTTCTTTTTTATTCTCATTTATTTAGTTACATAAACTATATTTTACGAAAAATAATATATATTTTTTTACAAAAGTATCTTTTTTCAAATAAATATAAGTTTAATCTTACTATCAAAAAATTCAACTTATAGTTAAAAATTTTTTTTTCATTTCCTTAAATAAAGAGATTGAAAATAAATAACTAAGAGAGAAAAAGATGAAAGTACCTCTATTGTTGTGTTGAGATAATCTAAAAAATAACAATGTAAACGAAGTAAAAAGAAAAAAATTATAAATGTGACAAATAAAAAAATTTAAATTTAAAAATCAAAACGGTTAAGAAGCTACTTAATTAGGAATTAGTATTAGAATTTTAAATTTCAAATTTTTAAATAGAATTTCCAAATTAGCTAGTGCAAATTTAAAATTTTTAAATAAACTTTTTTAAGAATATAGGAATTTGTTAATTTAAAAATAATTTTTATTAGTTTCGTCATAAATAGTATCAATCCTATTATTTATCGATAAAAATAAATAAAATTAAATACAATCTAAAAATTAATAACCTTATAAATTACGTAAATTTAGAAAAAAATACTTAAAAAGAGAGAAAAAGATGAAAGTACTTCTACAATCTAAAAGATAATAATAAAAATTTATAAATGTGTCAAGTAAAAAAATTTAAATTTAAAAATCGAAATGGTTAAAAACTTAATTAGAAATTAGTATTAGAAATTCAAATTTAAAATTTTTAAATAGAATTTCCTAATTAGCTAGTATAAATTTTAAATTTTTAAATAAAATTTTCTAATCAAACGTCCATTGCCCATTAGGAATATAGAAATTTGTTAATTTAAAAATAATTTTTTTTAGTTTCATCATAAACAGTATTAACTTTATTATACTTTTTCTAAAATTTAAACAGTATTATATTTTTTTTAAATAGTATAAATAACTTCACATCTTAATAAGACTGATAATTCTATTTACTTTATTATAATCCTTTGTAATTAGCATAGTAGCTTATAAATTATATAAATTTTTAAAAAATATTCTCAAACCCAATTGCTTACTTAAAAATTCAAAAAAAAAATATTTGAATTTAAATTTAAAATTCTAAACATAATACTTTAATTAAAAATTATAATTAGATTTTTTTTTAAATAAGTACACATTAAAAATTAATAACTAACTTAATTATATCAACAATAATTCAAAGAAAAAATTTATAACTTTATGACATTAAATATTAAATTAAAAATCATCATAATATCAACGGTGAGAATCAAATTAAAAATAAAACCACAAGTAATAACCAAATAACTTCAATTTATATTTAAAAAAATTTTAAATTCCAAACATAAAAATCGAAAAGAACAAAAAGAAAAATAACTCAAGAAAAGACAATGTTTTCACCAAAACAAACATATGCTTGGCATTATTCTATTAGATAGACTCTAAAAGGGATTCCAAAACATGTGCATCCAAATTCTCAAGTTTCTTTCTCAATCTTGATCTTCTTGCAAGTTGAGGTATTTCCTTCCACCTTCGAATCTTCCGAGTCCGAGGATAGTCGCTTAGTTGGTATAATAGCATTTTCCAACAATTCGGATTCATCATTGGCCGCAACTTCGTTGGAATTCAAGCAACAAATTCTGTACAAAAACACCACATTATCAGTCATCTTCTTAACTTTATAAGAAGGTGAAAAATGTGGATTATCATATATGTGAACTTCAACGATGAAGAGAAAGATCTTATCAATTAGGTTGAGCAAAAGTGTAGGTGTATCCAATAGATTTCCTTTCTGTAGGGTATTACATAATATATTAATAATAAATAATATAAAAAGTACCAATAAAAATATCTTCACTAATGTTTTTAGAAATAAATATTGGTTAGATCTTACCAATAGGAGTGGATCAAGTATCTCTACACAACTCTTTCTCAAAACTTGTTTTGCCTCTTTGTCAAAGACTACATTACATGCACAGTCAGAATCATCAATGACAACAACCTAAGTAAATAATAATTTATAATTTATAAATATAAATCTAAAAATTTCTAGTGACGACACGTAAGCAAATAAACTCTCATACTCAACGTATGAGCGCCACGTCAGCAAATGAGCTTCCCATTTATATACTATAAAGATAAAGATTAGATGCGAAACGTGTATATCTTGTAAACGAGATATACATATATCTTTATCTCGTTTACACGAGATATATGTATTTTTTTTTAAAAAAATTAAAAATATTAATATTATCAATAATCAAAATTTTTAGCATGCAATTAATACATAAAAAAATTGGTAGAAGAGATTAAAATAGATATGTTTGATCAATTGGTATTAAAAAAGGTTGATGGGACAGTGGGATTAAAATGGAAACGGTTATCTCCCACTATCCACGTGAGAGATAACCGTTTCAATTCTTTCTCCACTAATCTCCTGACAATTGGTAAAAACGGTTATTTTTATTTTTCAAATTTAAATAAATCTAATTAGATCATAATTTAATTTAAAGTTTTTTAAAATGGATATGTTTGATCAATTAGTACTCAAAAAGAGTACATAAAATTATGATCTAATTAGATTGATTTAAATTTGAAAAATAAAAATAACCGTTTGCCAATTGTCAGGAGAGATTGATAGGAATAGTAGGAAGAGAATTGAAACGATTATGTTATCTTCCACTATCCAAATTAAATTATGATTCAATTGGATTGATTTAAATTTAAAAAATAAAAATAACCGTTTACCAATTAACAAGAGACATTGATAAAATATTGGGGAGAAAATTGAAACGGTTATTTCTCACGTGAATAGTGAGAGATAAAATACTTATATAATTAATTTAACTAAAATAATTAACAATATAAAATTTAAAATGATCAACTTCTTTAATATTTTTTTTAGTCATTATGATTGATTTTTTGGATTAGTAAAGTATGTGTTTTGGAAGTAGGACTGCAGAGGGAAAAAAAGTGATGTTCAGAGGAACGAATAAAGAGAGAAAAAAAAGAGAAGCATACTGTGGAGTGTGGACTACTCCCTCGCTGTTCGATTTTCATTGCTTCATCTCTGTTCGTTGGATTGAAAGGGGTTCAACTCAGATTTGGCACCACTTTAATTACCGTTCAATCTTTTTTAAGGTAGAAATTCAGATGTAATTGATTTTACGTGAAGTTGATAGTTGAGAGTCGTTAGATAATTTAACTGATTTAATTAAATTTTCATCCAATGACTCCCTTCTTTCATTCAAGCTGGTTATTTGATGGTCTCCTCAAATCTCAAATCTAAGGGTCTGAATTGGTGAAAAACTGATTCTCTAATTTGTGGCACTAGATTTGTCTTCTGTGGTCATCAACAACCGTCTACATCTATGAATAACACACTATCAATAATGGTAGAAAATATTATCTAATTTTTAATACTAAAATTAAAAAATGACAAAATTATCCTTCCAAAAAAAATATTCTCTTAAAAAAGATAAAAGCAATAATTCAAAAAATATATTTTAAATGAAAAAATTATAAATGGACCTCCGATTTCCTCCTGCATGTTTGAATTGGGAAAAAGTCTTGGAAAGAGACAAAATTGAGAGATATTTTAAGGAAAGCTTCTTTGAGAAGGAAGCCTCTCAATTCATTGAATACTAAAATGCTAGTACTAGTGTACATTTAAATACGTATCCATTTAAACACATCGAATTAAGAAGAGAAAGAATAAATACATGACTAATAAATAAAATCTACAATCTACAGCTAAATTTAACAATGATAAAACTAAGGTCTAAACTCTAATTTGCTCTCATGAGCAAATGATATCTTTTAAAATAACATAGCCATGTGATATTAATCCATCTTTCTTGAACGGTTACCAACTGGTAATGGTAATTACCACCATTACCAACGCCGAGTTTTTGTTTATTTTCGTGAGATGGATTTTTATAACAAATTAATTAAAGTATAAAAAAGAAACTAAGAAAAAACAGAAAAAAAAAAAAAGAAAAGAAAAGAATACCAAGGGACCGAAGAGGCGAAGAATACCAATGGACACTGCATTTTTCATTAAAAAATTAAAAAAAATAAAAGGTAAATTCAATTCTTGTTATTTCTCCCTCTCACTAGAGCGACTCTCTTTGCAACACTGCTTACACACACACCGCGTGCTGAAGAAGTTAAAACAAGCACCATTTTCAGAAACACAAGATCAGTGGCAAAATTATACACATTTTCACACACCTGATGAAACAAAGCACTTAATTTGAGTTGAGTCTTGAGTCAGAGTCAGAGTCATATCTATGATGGATGAAGAAGCAGCATTGCAGAGGATCATGGTGGTAAGAGAAGCCTTCATGGTTTCACCAGCTGGAGATAGCAAACCAACTCTGAGAAATGCCCGTTTTTTGAATCCCGTCATTTCTTCGGATGCAAAATCCACTCATCATCATGTTTCGGATTCTAATTCTAAGGCTCTTTCATCTTCTTTCTCCGCTGTTCCACCAGTTTTCGAACCCAATAACTGGCCTATGAAAATTGAAACCCTATGGTGGCGTTCCCCACCGAAAAAATGGGTTCATTGGTTGGATACCCTTTCTCCAAAATATGCTTCAATGTGGAAGAAAGTTGGCATCCTTGATGCTCTAATGAGCACAAAGTGTAACATACTCAAAACAAACTCATCAATGGAGCTTTGTGTTGGGGTTGCTGAGAAATGGTGTCCTGAGACCAACACTTTTGTGTTTCCATGGGGTGAAGCTACAATCACCTTGGAGGACCTCATGGTTTTGGGGGGTTACCCTGTTATTGGTGGCCCTGTTTTTACTGTTCTTAAGGACGAGGAAATGAAGCATTTTGAAGAGAAATTGATTTCCGGAAGAAGAGAAGCTGGAAGGAGCAAACAGAAGAAAGCTTCCATGTCTGCTTGGATGGATGTTTTCATGGATAGTGGGAAGGAGATTGAACATGAAGCGTTTCTTGTTGCTTGGTTATCAACTTTTATTTTTCCTAATGGAGAGTTGATATCAAAGAGCGTGTACCCTATAGCTATTCAACTAGCTAGAGGGGTTTCGATTGCGTTGGCGCCGGCGGTTCTGGCGAATATTTACAGGGACTTGGACTTGTTGAAGAAAGCAATTGTTGGAGTGAAAGAAAACAAGGTTGTCGAGAAGGATGTAAAATTACAAGTTACCCTCCGATCACCGTTTCATTTGGTTCAGGTTTGGGTGTGGGAGAGGTTCAAGAACTTGCAGCCGCCGAATCGAAGGTGATCAAAAGTGGAGAACCTATAGTCACAAGGTGGCATGAGGTTAAGCCTGCGAAATTGGAGAATGTGAGAGCGGCATTGAACTCATCCGTGGATCATTTTCTTTGGAGGCCATATGCAAGGCTTGCTAGTGGTAAGTACAAAGTTTTCTATCCTGAGCATGAGAAATGGATACAATTAGGCAAAGATTCAGATTCGGTTAAAGAGCTTGAATCTTATGCTAGTTGTTTGAGAGTCTCGGAGCTAGTTGGGTTTGGTTCTGATAGCATAGTAAAGCAGTACCTCCCGAATCGCGTCGCTTTGCAGTTTGGATTGGATCAGGATATACCGGCTTGTGTGCAAAGATTAGATGAGAGTGAAGCTATGGCATGGGAAAATTATTGCAGGCCTATATCTGAAAGAAAAATGTACTTTCCTTCTCGGTTGTTTGAGGCAGATGTTACTTCAGGGTATGCAGAGTGGTGGAAGAATTCAGTGTTGTGCAATGTCGATCCTGCTATTCATAATGCACAGCACAAAAAACGAGCAGGATTTTCGAATATCGCGGCTCTGCTAAATAAAGCAAAAAGAAAAACCATTGATGCTGAAATTCCTGATGTTCCTCCAGGTTTTGCTCCTAAAGATGACAGAAAAGAAGCAGCACATAAGGTTCTGAATGCTGCCAATTCCTCTGAGGATTGTGGTGCTACTACTCGCCATCCGGGGAAAGTAACAAGTGACGAAGAAGGTAAGAATTTGTCGAGCTCTGCAGCCTCTACTGCAGACTATGGAGCTGCAGGAGAGCCATTGCAACAGAAGCAGAAAGTTGTGATTATTGTGGATGATGACAGTGAGAGTGAACCTTCAATGGTGGCTATGGAGGAGGATTTCTCAGGTGAAAATGGGACCAGAGAACAAGAGATGTCTTCGGAGAAGGTAAACCATTCCGGTAATGAAGGTGAAGGTCATGGTTATTCATCTGATTTGCACATAATGGTACAGGTTGAAGAAAGAATCAGAAGACTAGAGAATCAGCTTGCAACAGTGTATAAAACTAAGAAGATTAGGCAGAGAAAATGATTACCCTTTTGAAATGGATCGACTTGCTCAATACATGGAACCTGATGATAAATTATAATGCACCTAGGAGCAGCTTGTGGCCACCATTGAAGAGCCCTAGCGGAAGCCCATGCCTTGTCGCCGCTGCCAGGACCACCACAACCTCGTTGTCGTCAAACCCACCGCGAACAAGGTCAGTCGCCGTCGAACCTTCGTCTTCATAGCCATTGTGTTCGTGTCGTTCTTCAGTTCGTGGTCTCCTCTTCAATCCTCTCTTAGCTTCTCTTCTATTCTCTTCTCTGTTCGCTTTTGTGTTGTTGTTAATGGGTTCTCTTCTCCTCTAGTACATGGGTTCCCTTTGGTAGCTCGTCTTCTCTGGGTGTTTATCTTTTTGTTGCAGTTTTACGTGAACTTGTTTGCCGTTGTATGGATTTCTAACTACAGAATTTGTCTTCTCTGGATGTATGAATTTATACTATCAGTGTGATTAACTACTTGCATGACTAATTACTCGCGTTTATGCAGAATTTGTATTTGCAGTAAGATTGTCTTCCCCTGTTGACTTGGCTACTCTTGCAAAGAGGCTCAATCCAATAGCAAAAACAAGGCGTGAAGAGAAGAAGAATTATAATAAGAAGAACAAGAAGATGAAAAATAACACTCTCAATGGAAAAATTAGTACTACTAATAGTACTAGTGAATTTTCGAGCGGCGTTGGTGAATTTAGTAGTGTTTGGAGTATGTCTTCGCCTTGTCGGAGCCCTGCAAGAATTGGTGTGGCTGAGCAAGTTGCTATGGCCATGACATATGGAGGGAGGAGTCCTTGTAGGTGGAAACCAATCTTGGACACTATCAGAGAGAAGTCATTCAATCGGCAAAGCGAATCGGAGTTATTGAATGAAGCTAAAGCTGATGATTGACATGGCCTTTTGTATTAAGGTTTTGTGGTATGATCAAGATGTGTTTTATTTGTGAAATATTGTTTTATTTTTTCTGATCTTTTTGGTGTATTAGAGGAATGGACAGAACAGAACCATTATAGTAGTCAAGAAATTTTGTGTGTCTGATTTTCTCGCATGATGTATCTATCAGTTCATAAAGACATGGTCCAAATGAAAAGCATTGAATTAATTTTTATCTCAACTTCTGGTTTCTTAGTAAAATTAATGGATCAAACATATCGAGATCAATTCGTGCTTCTGCAATCTGCAAGTTTCTTTTGATATGATTTGTTGGAAATTTTAAGCCCAATATATATGACAAAGTACAATTTATAATTGTTTTTTTAGCAACTAATATAATATTATTGTAGATCAAATGAATGGAAAAAACAATTGAATTCAATATTTTGTTTTAGCACACTAGTTGTAACTTGTATCTCAAACATATTGTCCCAGCCCCCTTCTTTGGGTGTCATTCATCCAGGGACAGAAATGAAAGGAATGGTGGAAACAGGAAAGACCATTGGGAGTAAACAATGTGGAACTCTAGAATTTATGGGGTTTTGTTTACTGTGTTTTTTTGTTTTTCAGTAAACCTCTAATCTTGTTAATAATAAAAAAAAATTGGCAGACAGCATAGTTCCTTAGGTCCTGAAAAGGCAATTTCTATTACCATTCAGAAAATGACGGTGATAAATTAGTCTTATAGTAAAAAACCTGTAATATATATGATTTTTGAAATGAAAAGAGACGAACTTGTCCAATAAAGGAATGCTGATAATATTGTTCATTTTGTGCGAAATTCGTGTCTGCTCTTTTGGATTGTGATTGGTGAGGTGCTAAATTATTTTTAGTATTAGATGGCAAAAGTAATTAACTTCATGGTAAAGTAGAATCGGTATGATGATCAAGGAAATTGAACACGGTTTTCAGCATACAAGATTGTAAATTAAGGAACTTAGACACAATTTCTCTCTTGTTCCAAGCTGTGTATGCTTCAACATTAACCCTTTTATAGATGCAAAGCAAAGTATTCCCTTTGCTGAATGTTCAACAACATAAAATTTGAGTTGCTCACAATTTGAAATTATGTTGATACGTGGATCACAACGGTTCAATGAGCATGTCAATGACACATTCAAGAACTGAAGTGTGCATTATATTAAAGCAAATCACTCATTCAAGAACTGTTATAACAACTTCGGTTCCAAGAGATCTTCCATCAAATGTTTGGTTTCAAAGAAAAATGCTATAAGGCAACATCGTCATAAAAATACTTTTTGTGATGTACACATTCAGATCATGCTGGGACCATAGAATTATAATGCTCACCAAGTCCAAAAGCATACTTGTGGTAGGAGAGCATAACACTCAAACTCGATGAGGCAGTGCCATCCGCGGATTTATACTCCTTCCCCATCTCCACATCCGGGAAGGAGCCTGAAAATATCATAATATTCTTCTTCAACCAGGGAGTCAAGGCACCAACCTCTAATTGTCCTCCCCATAAAGCCGTGGACTCCACCTCTTTAGTTTTCAAATTTCTATGAGGTGATCCACCACCAGAGAGGAGGGCCAGCTGATCCTCAACGGCTCTATAGAGGCAGTGCCCATCAGGCTTTATTTCACAAACAGTTAAACCGAGAGGCATCAACTTGTAGTGTCACTCGGCTCTGCTTGGATTCTCTGCTCCCATCAGCCAGTGCTTTTGCATGTTCCTCTTTAAGATTAGCAGAAAGTCGAGTAACCTCGTCCTCCAGTTGCTTCTTCTTAGCTTTCTGTTCAGCCTTGCTACCTCTAGCTTCTGCCTTCTTCATTTCAATTTCTTTTTTCTGCAGTTGTGATATCTCTTTCCTGAAAGTACATAGTCATCGTGGAGAAATGTGTCACATGAGACGAGAACCAGAAAAACTAAAGTAATAAAACATATAGAGTCTAGAGTGAATGAAGTGATACTTTTTGTAATTATATTTATCCCAGAAATAAGATCAGGTAGAAGTAGGAGACAGCTTCATAAGACATCTTAACCTAAACTAAAGAATAGACTAAAATGGAAGTTAACGAGAGCTCTGTATTGCAACTCAAACCTTAAAGCAGAAATTGATAAATTAAAACCAAAGTTATGGAGAGAAAATGCAACATACCAAGAGGAATTGTAGCCTAAGGGGGCATCGAAGTAACAAATTCAACTCACTGATGATATTTAGCAATAAAAAGATTTAGCTAAGTAATTATTTGAAAAGAACAGCAACAAATTCAAAATTCAGTATTGATAATCAGTAACAAATTCATCTCAATTATGATTTTCAGCAACATAAAAAACTAGCTCAGTGAATTTTCATCAACAAATTATTCAAGGTTCAGTGATAATCAGTAACAAATTCATGTCGGTGATTATTTTCAGAAACAAGGAGACTAATTCATTGATATTTTCAGCAATAAAGTCAAAGACAGCACCAAAATAGAAAAAGGGAAGAAAAGCGGAATTTGTTGGAACTCACCAAATCGGGACCAGCTTCTGGTTGCGCGAAGGAAGCTGACGGCGGGGAGGAAGCTGACGGCCAGAGTTACTGACGGCGAGGAGGAACCCCAGGACCTCCATGATGCTTCTGCCACCGGCGACAACAAGGGCAGGACAGGAGAGCGAGCGCGACTGAGTGCGAGACCGGAGACCGTGGGAAAGACCCGATCCGAGAGAACGACGACGAGCTTGAGTGCAACATCGGAGACAGCAAGAGACCGGAGCCGAGAGAGGGAGGGAGCTTCGGTGCGACAGCAGTGAGCATTGAGCAACAATGACAAAGATGAGAGAGCTCGAGCTTCAGTCTAATGACGTTGACGGAGGGAGGTGAGAGTTTAGGGGTTGCAAACGACGTGGATTTTTTAAATTGACAAAAAAAAAATGACCCGGTCCGAGTCATATAAATTGACTGAGTCGACCGGAGTTATTGAATTTATTATTGGTATAAAAAAATCGATTTTATTTTAATTTATTAAAAAATTAAAAAATAACTATTTCAATAATACGTCTAATAATTAGATGATATGTAAATGTTAAAAAAAAATATTTTAAGTGTCTTTATTAAAATTTACTTTTTGGAAGGCCCAACACTTACATTTTATGTGTGACCAATATTTTTTTAATTCCTTAAATGCAAAACGGTACCCACCTCTTGATTAAAATTTTTTGTTTAAAAATTTTCATGCATATAATGGCACAGCTATTCTGATATGTTAATTTTTTTAATTTAAAAAATCTGAAATGTCGATGACGTTTTAGCACTCGACATATTTTTAAAATATAATTATCGAAATACCATTGAGGTATTGTAAAAAAATTGAAAAAATTAATGACGTTTTGTGAAAACGGTAATAATATTTTGTGTTGGTAGAAATAAAAAAATATAAAATTAACTATAAAAAGAGTGTATATTAAGAAAATGAAAAAACTTACAAATAAATGTGATGAGTGTATAAAATAAAAGATTATGTTAGTTTAAAAATATGGCGACTACTCTAATGAAGTCATCAAAAATAATTTCTGCTGAATTTGAAACTGGACTACTGGATAATGTTTTGGAATTTAAGATTTTATGGATATGTGTCTTTTTTGGTGGACTAGAAATTAAAGTTGGTGCATCATAATTTTTCTATTTTGATTTGATAGTTAAATGAATCAGGTTGAACCGATATAAAAATAAGTCCGTTTATGACAACAATTAAATTTAATTTTAATTATTTTTATTAATTATGAGCTGATATATCTCATTGCCGCCTTCTCTCTGATCGAGCCATTTCCAAACCCCTTAATCCCGTTCTCCTTCTTTTGAGTCATCAAGTTTCAAAATCCTCAATCCCACCCTCCCTCACTCCCTTCTTTGAGCTATCAAGGGTTAAGAATTTCAGAAGGACAGGATAAAAATTTTGTTGGAATTTCTTGTAATGATTTTTCGAAAGAAATAATGGAAGTCGTGTTTCTGCAGTAAGAGGTAAGTTCAGTGATGATTTTGAATGAGCCCAATATTTCACTAATTTATGTCCCTTCTACCACTAAATTTCTTATGGTCCTCTATTGAAGGAGGTATAATCACGGTGTAAATCTCGTCACCACTGGCACTCTGCCCTCCACAGCGTGGTTCTCTTCTATAGCCGTTGCCGCATCTTTCATCAGGTAAGCATCCACGAACCACTAGCATTTTACTCTATATTCACTTTCTTCCAACAAAAATGAAGTAATGAATCTCTATATTTTTTATTTTTTCCTGTTCTAATTGTTGTTGTGTTCTTAGTTTGGTTGATAATTGGTAATTTATAATTTGTAATTGTAATTGCTAAATGGCCCGATCCTGGGCAGTGTTCAGTTCCTTAGAGAGAAAAAGGTCACACTCCACCAACCTATTGATCTCGGAGGCATTCTCCTCCGCTTTCTTCTCTCTCTCGTTAAGCTGGGTCTTACGGGACTCCTCCCGGGTTTTCAACTCAGCGATGTCTTTCTGAGAGGTACAAAGTTTTCCCTCCAGAGCCTGACACTGAGGCAGAACGGGCTCCACCTTCCGAGCAATAGCTGCGGCTCGGAGGAGACTACGATAAGTCCACCTCGCCTGAACGGCAAGGTCCTCCTCTTGAAAGAATCCCTCAGTCCCCAGGAGAAGCTGAGAATCAATAAAATGACCAACATCAAAGTTCTTCTCCATCACTGTCAAAGTCTTCCCAGCAGGACCCTTTCGTTTCTTGGGGTTAGGCACAATGATCAGGTCGGGGTCAGCCTCAGGACCAATCTCCTGCTCTTGAATCGGCTCCTCCACGGCCACATGCTCCGGAGGGTGCTCGTCTTGGGTGTTACCAAAAGGCTAGGAATCACCTTGATCCTCTGCAACAGCCCGACCACTCCCTTCACCGACGACGTCGAGACCCGGGATATCTGAATGAGTCGCCGAAGAGTCGTCGTCGTCGCTTGCACTAAGGAAGTGGGCCATCAGCTCCACCATGGTATTCTTCTCGTCAGCCATAGAAACTACAAGGAAAACGGAAGTAAAGAAACCAGGAACCAAGTTATCAATGAGAAGCTCCAAAGGAAACGAAAAGGAAAGATTAATCGAAAGAAGGGGGAATAACCTACCAATGTGGGCCCGGCCGATTTCCCGATCACCCAGTAACAAATGAGCATTAAGGTTTCGAGGACCAAAGATTGCCAACAAGATGTCGGCTATCCGGCGGTCCTCCTCATGTAATCCATCATAAGTCACCTTTATTAAGTAGTCAGAGCCAACTCCAAAGCTCCAATAGGTCGGGATCCGCCTCTCTCCTTCCAGGGTCAGCCAGAACGGATGGTAACCTTGAACCGGCCTAACCTTAAAGAAGGTGTTTTTTAAGCCGTGGAAGGAGTCCTCGAAAAGTCCAAAGATCCTTTGGCCTTGCACGGCTCGGAAGGACATAGACGCTTTCTTCGTTCTACCCTCCCGGGAAGGGTTTGTTAATAAGAAGAGGTAGAGAAAAACGTTGATAGAAACTAGGAGCTCCAGATATTTGCACAAGCTCAAAGCAGCGGATTGCGGCCCAGCTGTTAGGGTGGAGTTGCGAAAGAGCAACATCGCAGCAATTCAACAAAGACATCACAAAGGGAGAAAAGGGAAGTCGGATGCACAGGGTAGTAAACATTGGTTTATAGACCCACAACCAATCAACTACCCGGGGGGTTGCCATGTTCTTATGACAAATACGCTCCCGATCGCTAGGGATGTAGGCCTGGTAGTTCGCATCCTCCAAACCTCCCCCACATAAGGAACCAAAATCCCGAAGTGTTTGGAGCTCCTCTTTGGTTATCCTAGACGGTGTATCCTTCACATTCGAGGTAACCTAAGCATAAAAATCAATGACGTTCAGCGCCGGTGGTGGAGCCATACCTACAGTGGGGGCACCACTCAAGTCAACCCGGGAGATCATAAACTTGGAGGATAAACAAAAATGGAACTACAACTAACTACACTGCTAGTCCATGATACTTACACTAATCTAAAGCTTAGATTCAAGAAATAGACACCTAAATGGTACCCCCTAGCAACTATCTAACGTGGACTACGTCGATTCAAGCAAACATGAACCAAAGTGAAAGAATGGCATGCGTTGATCGACAAAAATAGCGAAAGCAACAATCACAGAACAGTGAAGTAGTAAAGGGAGAATGAAGCACTTACCAGAAAAGTATGCAAGAAGCAGAAAAGAAGCAAATGAAGAAGAACGCGTAAAATCCCACAAAGAGTTCTTCAGAGAAAAGGCAACAACAGAGGCAAATGTGGTGAGGCAAGGAATGGGAAATAGGTAGTAAAGGAGGTTTTGGAGAGAAGCAGAATGGTAACTGCCAAAGAGGGAGCACGAAAGGATAGGGACATAATGGTCCTTTCCCTTGAAGTTTTCAAATCAATCATATTGAGCATTAAATGCTCAGCGCAAAGTTCAAAGCGACGCACCAAGCTACGAATGGGGGCAATGCACGCGCACGGGGTCACGGCTTCCATCGACGGATTCTCGACCCGAGGAGAGGTCGACCAAGGAAAAGGCGAGTAGCACGAATGCGCCAATCACCGTCTAGCTTCGTAATTAGCACGTTGGGGGCACTGTTTCAGCCCAGCCTACTAGCAAGGTGGGTCCGGGTACCAAGGCACCGATCCGGTGGGTCCTTCGACCAGCGAGTTTCCTTTTCCCTCTTCCTTCGCCAAGACGTCTACACAGCTGGAAGGAAGCTTCCAGAAAAGGGGCCTGCCCTTGCGGAGCCCACTCGGGTACAGAGTATATAAGGGGAGGGCCCTACCCCTCCCCAGAGGTACGTCACCTACTCTAACCCTAATAGCCACCTTCGTACGGACACTGACTTGAGCGTTAGAGTCCTTGCAAGTGCCCCCCTCCCCACTTCCTCAAAACGGCGACCTAGAGGAGTCTCCATACGACGATCCATCTAGGACCACTCCCACGCAACCTCTTTACTCCGGTGAACTCCGCACCCGTCCCGTTTGGTCCAAGAGCAATCGAACAGAATATTATACTAAGATTGTCTTTACTTTTAGACTTTTGGCTTTTTTAAAAATAAAAAATCATATAAACTGCGTTTGATTCTAAAAAAAAGATAAAATAAGACATTGAGAATAAGACACAAAAAATACCAACATAAAATTTAGTATTTTTGTATTTTGTTTGGTGATAAATTAAAATAAATTATGAAAATACAAAATTTTTTTTCATACAAAAAATTTAAGAAGAAAAAATATAATTATAAAAATAATAAAAAAATAAATTATATTCTTTATTAGTGTCTCTGTATCCTTCTTATCAAAAAGAATATAAAATACATTATTTCAACGTCGTTGAACACATTATCCCTATCCATATTTTATCTGTCAAATATAATTTTTTATTTCTGTTTTTCTATTTTAATGTCATGTACCTATAAATAAACACAATTATATTTATCATTTTACCTTTTATCTATTTTTTCACAACTAGTCTATTATTTTCTAATTCTACAGTCATTGCCAGCGAAATTGAGAGAAAAAAAATTATTGCAATTTAGTTGCCACTGCCAGTAAAATAATGACAGCAATAAACAAATCAGCTCATTCACGTTTAATGTGAATAAAAAATATTTTTATTTAAATAANTAAATAATTTTAAATTTCGAAAACCAAAATAGATAATCGGGTGACCAAAACAGAAATTTAGTAAAAAATGTGTATTAGAAATTTTAAATTGTTATGACCCAGAAAAGTGGGGGCACACATATTTCACATTGAAAATTTTGTGCCACTAATTTGATTGAGCGACAATTAGATGACTCATTTGGCTACAAGTGAAATTTGATGGACCATTTTTTTATTATTTACTCTATTTGTAAAGTGAAAAATTATTACATGTTTATGGAGCATATTTAATGTGTATTATACTGTTACATGAATAATCTACATATTAAATTTTATTTATAATAGTTAAAAGTGATTAAAAGTTTAAGAGTTAAAAATCAGTGATTATGATTGTTCATGAAACATGGATAAGTCTTTTAAAGCTGAAATCAAATGTGAGGTCAAGACTTTGTTGTTGATAAGATTATTCAGGATAATATATATTTGGAACTTATAATCATGTTTGTACTCAACCTAAGTTGGAATTCAACTTTACAAAAAGTTTAATATGTGCTTTAGAATAATTATAATTACTTACTCTTAAGTGTTTGTTTAGTTGCGTTAAATTATTAATTTTTTTTTTTAGTGTATTTGACAAAATTTTAGTAATAAAAGTAAAAATATTAAAAAAATAAAAAATATTTTTTTTAAATTTATATTTTATATTTTTTTTAAAAAATATTTTTATGTAATAAATAAATAAAAAAAATACTTTTATACTCACTCAAATAACTCCTTAATTGTAATAATATAAGTACAAAATTAGAAAAAAAAAAAAAGGTTTTTGCTAACAAATGCTCATGGGCCATTGCTTAATTATCATCAACCTTGTTCCTTGCGTTGACTGCTCGAACTTAGATGAAAATTAGGACAGACTTGGTAATAAATCCTCAGATGGATGAGATAATTAACATGTTCTGGTGAAAGCAAATCCTTAGTAATGAAAGTGCTCTTACAAGGTCAATGATAGCTATTTAATATGGATAAAACGGAAACAAGTAATTATTCAGCACTAGTTAACCCCTCTAAATGCGGGCACTAGTTTTTTCCATGAAAATAGCCATGAACAAGGTGTTAACAAGGCAAAAGTTGTAGCAGAAGGGATACACATAAATGTAGTAAGAACATATCTTTTGTTTTGTTATATATGTACATACAAGAACATTCTAACTTCTATTACAGTAACTAATGTAATCTAAAGCTTCCTCCATATATAATGATCCTAACAAAGTGATGAAATTAACTATATCGTTAAGTAGGTCCTTACCATTGTTGTCCCTGTAGGATCCGAAAGCAGATGTCTGACTAGGCACATTCTCAAGTTATTTGGTGCTACTATGAACATGTAGAATGCAAATAGTACTAGGTCTGTAGAGGAGAGAGAGGAGCCAAGAAATCCTTGCCACATCCTATGATGAAGAGAAAATAAACACTAAACCATCATTTCATAATTCAGAATAAAAAAAAGAGGGGGGAGGGGTCAGGTCCATATGATATTAAAGGGAAAAAACTCCTCTGAAGTCAGGAGATTGGTAAAGTGATGAAGTGAGGAACTAATCACTATTGAATTTGTAATTTTCATCATGTGAACTCTACTATCTTAATTTAAGAGTAATTAATTCCTCACTTAACCATTTTACCAATCTCCTCAATTTAGAGGAGTTTGATCAGAAATTAAAATAGCAAACTAGTTTAATCAAAGGGTAAAAAAAAAATCCAGATTTAAATTCACTATCGAAGGGCATGTAATACATGGTTTGCTATTTCATTCTTATGGATACTATTCATGGGAATGCTATTCATATATTGAGAAAAGGGAATCACGGTTTGGTATGCAAACTAGGAAGAGAACTATGAATAATATTTATATTTTAAGAAACAGGCATCTTAGCATATGTTTCAGGCACATTTGGTATTCAAACTAAGAGAGCAATGGGATAATCCATCTTATGAATATAAGCTGTAAGACACTTATATAACTAATGGGATAATCCATCTTATGAATAGAAGTTAGAAAAGTTAATCGTATTAAGGTTTAACTAAACATCATGATGTCCTTTCTAGTATCAGTTCATTGACAATGGTTAACATTCACATATATTTTCAGATAAGGCAATCGTGGCAATTAAAGTATCAAAAAATTCCATACTTATTTGTCTATTGAAGCTTTTAGTACAGCAGTTTAATACATGCTATTTCCTAGGAGTAGAAATAGGATAATCCATCTTATTATCACAAGATGTCACCCTAGTTAATCCTATCACTATTAACTAAATGAACCAATGATGTGGCTTTCTTTCTATTGTCGATTGATGGACAATGGATATACTCACCAGTAACGTATTGCTCTCAAGGAAAAATTATGATTTCATTTTGTAGCTAAAGTTCTGTAACAAATGAACCATAATCCTAGCAATAAAATCTGGCTATGGAAATGAAATCTTAACTCCAGCAAGGGCACTGCATGATAGTGTGAGGTGGTATGTTGCACTAATCCATAAGTTAGAGATTTTTATTTGGTTCGTAAAACATGATTAGCCTGAAAGGAATTGATCCTCAGCATCTAACAGTAGCTAGATTATCAAAAGGATGAGGAACATTGAAGGTTTTGATGAGGAACATTCTTTCATTTACGTCATAAGGCTATGCCACTATGCAATTATGCATCCTCCGATAGCAGGGTCATGGGTTCATGTTTTCCTATGATAACTAAATTACAAAATTGAGCTACAGCAATTGAACGTTTTGATAACGAGCACTCTTTCAGTTATGTCAAAATTCATTTCCGCATCCATCTGAAGTTTAGACAAGATTTATCAACAGATAGGATACTGCCACGAGTTTAATTTGCCAAGAAAGCAGGAGCCTCTATGGTATTCTAGTAAGATATTTCTTTGGCTTTCGGCCACTCAAGCTAACACGGTATTTTTGTATAACTAATGGCTAACTTTCTACCGCAAATTATGATTTAAAAGAGACATCATACCAATTAGGTAAGCGAAAGAAAGTATGAAAGAAGGTTCTGATGCCCTCAATGTCAAGCTGCAGAATTAATGCTAATCCAAAAAGAAAGAATGCTCTCTGTCGTTTCCTTTCTTGTGGCCAAAGGGTATTCCAAGCTGGAAAAAAATAAAAATAAAAAATTAGGTGCATGTACAACTATACAAGTCAAAACCCTCGCATTCACATTAAATCTGTTCAAAAAGCTTATCTCAAAAATTTTGTAATATACACAAACTGTATATCAAAACTATAGTCTTGCCAGATAGTAGAACTGTTAAGAACAGCTTTAAAGGAACAGAGTATCTTTTATGTCCAAACTCTAAGCTAACAGGTAGACTCGATTACCTTGCATAGATAGATTCTCTTTACTTCGTTCATGAGTAATAATGCTACTTGTATGACCCTCTTTCAAAATAGAGGCAATTACTGAAGCATATTTTGGAGCTTCCGACAAAGATCTCACAACTGAGTAGCCTATTGAATAAAAAAGAAATATATTGTAAGGGTAATAAATTTAACATATCCAGAAAAATGAAGATTTGACCATGCCTGTAGCTGGATGCACCATACTAGCAGCTGCACCAAATGCAAGGTTCTTCTGCTCTGTGTTGGGTAGGGACCCACCAACGGGGATATAAGACCATTCCTACAGAGAAATTAATAAATGAAACGATTTTTTTTTTTTGGGTGCTCAAATGCAGATTTAAATCAAGATAAACCTAGATCCACTAATATACACAAGCCTAGATGCCATTTTCAATGCCTCACCTCTTCATAAGTCTTTGTAATTCGGATCCCCATTGTATTTAATCTCGAAAAAAGCTTTTTCTTTAATAACTCAAAAGGCATGGCATCTTTCGACGCCAAACAGGTTTCCTGCAATTGACACTTTTACATGAATCCAAGTAAAAGTATAACAAACTATGTAAGACATTATGCTCGAAAACGTTGAGTGAACCTCAAAGAACACTCTTGTGCCAGACATGGGCATTGCATAAAGAAATGTTGGGTAATTTGCTTCTAGAGTTTGAACATTTTGCTTCATGTAGTCTCTGTAATCCATGAAAACCATCAGGTTGGGATCATAAGGACTGTTTTCCACCTAACATGGTAACAAAAAATGGTATCATCACTGGCTTTCTCATTTTATATAAAATTTTTTATTGAGAAAATAAAAATATTATATAGTTAAAGAAAAGCTGGAAAACATACAAATAGTTACAATACATGAACAAGGAACACATATCAGACTTGTTGAGATACGATGTCGTGTTACTTTGGATATTACCACTTCAGATAAGGACTGATGATTGATTTGCTTTAAAGTTTGAATAGACATATATACGTATACATATACAACAAACTGGGTGGTTGTTAAAAAAATGTTAAGACAGAAAGTAGAGCCAATGTTGGTATTATTATTACTATTATTATTTTCTTTTAGATGTATAAACGACAATAATCAAAGATGATGATAACATTAACCTGTCAACTACTATTCCTGGATTTCTATTAAAAATTATAGAAAAAAAAATCAACCATATTTACCACACTGGACAAGGGAAGCCGCTCATTTTAAAAGATGCAAGATGGGAAACATCGAGCTTTAGTGAAGTAACATTTAAGGATACTAGCGGGCAGGGGCACAACAATATACAACAGAAAACGAGAAAACGAGAAAACTGTATAGCCAGCCTCCTACCTCAACTTCCACACCATAAGCTGTCTGGACAGACACCTTTGGACCCCCAACTTCATACTGCAATAGTTTCCCTGAAGCTGCTCCTGATGCAACAGTAGCAAGCCTATAATAATATGTCAGAAATTTCAATATAATAAAATGCTGGTTAAAATGTCAAAAGCAAGAGATACAGCACCTGCAGCGCACCACAATATCATATTCACAGATGACATTACTGTGGCCATTGCTACCCTCAACAATCCTTTCAACTCTTGAGCTAAGATATGATACACCTGACTCGACACACCTAGGGAAAATTAATATGAATTTTAAATCTACAAAAGTATATGAACAACTAAGACAATATAAATTATAATCAATAGAAATGATAACGGTACTACAATTATCATAAATGGTTTTACCTTCTTAACAATTCCTCATGAAGCAAATGTCGACTGACACGTCCATAAGAACGTCCAATAAAAATGGGATCCTTATTATCAAGATATACAATGGTATCCTTCCAAACATGCTCAATACAACCTCCAAGTCCAAGATCTGAAATAATAATGAAGTAGGGCCATCAATATGCCAAAACACAAAAGTTGATTTACTGGTAAGGCCACCAGGATAAAAAAGAATACAAAAACAAGTGATCATTGGCAGAATTGTCTGAGTTGATTCTATAATTCTTTAATCGAAAACTCCTAAGGTCTAAAGTACTAACCTAATAGCAACTATATTTTTTTGGTGACTAATAGCAACTATATAAAGATATTGATAACAATACAGAAAAGACTCTAACCTTTAAATTCATCTTCCCACACACCATAATTATTTGTAAAAGGAAGATCCGGACCAATGAGCCCCACTTTCAATCCTAACTTGGCAGATTCTGCAGCAAGAGCAAGACCAGCCGGACCACAACCAATCACCACTAGATCCAATACATCTCCTACAGATATGGGTGGCAACTGCAAGAGTGAAGCACAACTATCAGAAAGAAAACAGCAATTCTGAATGATCAATTTTGTTGAAGTATCTCCTATTAAGCATTTGATAGAATCATGAAAGTCATTTCAATTGTGGCCAAATAAGTTTGTTAGGCAAAGCTCGTTAAGTCATCCCAGATCGCCACTAATCTATTCGTATATAAAATATAAACAAGTCAGCAGCTAAGGTAACACATTTGTCATTTCATCAATTCACTTTTCCAAAGTCAACCGAACCTTCAAAACTAGCACTTGAAAGTTGAAAATGCTTCTAGAACTGCATTTTTACAGAAAACACAATAGAGAATAAGAGAACACAACAAACCTCACTTAACATCATCGTTTTTATACAAAGAAAGGACCTTAACTCCATCCATTTAACCCAAAAAACACTCAATCCCACTGAAATATCGAAAGAGATGTAAACAGCACAGTGCAGTTCATGGCAAATTCATCTTGAGAAATTCTTAGACTTTTCCCATCAGCATCTTCTCAAGATGACAACAATTCAAACGACATAGAGCTAGTATATTAACCAGAAAAAAGGAAAAGGGTAAAAATGGTAAATAAAGCTTAAAGGCTAAAGCCTTATCCTTTGAATTTTTAAGGCAGAAAACAGAGCTCAAACTTTCACGCCTAACCATAGCTAAATTCAAGATAGAACACAACAACAACCGAATTCCATGGAAACTGAGGCTAAATCTGCAAATCATTAAAACCTTATCAGCAAGCTTGGATTGCATTTCCATGGACTTGTTCTGCTGCATTTGGACGAACACGAGTTCCGATCCACCGGCCTTGATATAATCTTCTTCGTCGGCGAAGTCCTCCTTCGTCGCCACGCAGCTCTCGCTTCCGGCACCAGCTTTGGCCTCCACGCTGAGACATTGCGAGCGTGAAGCTTCACGATAATGATCATCATCATGGTGGTGATGACGGTGCAAACTAATTCCACGAATGCAGATTGAGGTTCGGATTCTGGCTAGCTTCTTCCTCCTCAAACGCGACCTCGAAGAAGAGCTTAAACAAACCGACATTGCCGCGAAGTTTCTCGCTCCAAGGCACTCCATCGTTGTGATTCTCTTTCTTCCTTTTTTTTTTTTTTTTGCTTTTTCGTTTTCTTTGTCGTTTAGGAGGTTTACGACAGGGTTCTGCAAGTTACTCGGTGAAACTCAGACCATGGTGAGACTTAAAAACGACGATGTGTTTAGGACAATAAGTGGTCTCTCTGTGAGTGTGAGCGGTTTCCTGTTTCAGGTGATAGGAGGATCCGCGGGGAGGGAGGGAAGGAGAGAAAGAAAGGATATTGCTGACTAGTATAACAGTCATCCAAAACTGACACGTGGTGTCATGTGATTGGCTGAAAGTTTCGAACAAAAGCTACCCTTATCAGAATCGAGTCGTTGCAGTAGTAATGGGTTAAACGCCCACCTCGAAACAGAATAATCCAAGGTTTACTTGTATTTTTTATTTTCATCTTTTATTTTTATTTTTTTATAAAATTTTAAAAATAAAAAATATTAAAAATAAAAATACAAACTAAATAAATCATTATTATTAATATCTCTCTCCTTTAATTCTTGTCAAAATTTCTCTTATTCTTTTATATTTTAAAACTTTTTTCTTACATTATTACATTTTGCTGGAATATATATATACTCAAAATTAAAATGTATGTATCTCTTAATCTAAACAAAGTTATATGCTTAAAATCAAAATTTATGTATGTTAGTCTAAACAAAGTTAATAAAAATTTATACTTTTTTTTTTCATTACGGTATTATTTTCATTTAGTAACATACATAAATTTTGATTTTGAGCATATAACTTTGTTTAGGTTAACAAATACATACCTTTCAATTTTGAGCAAGTTGAGAATGTATTGGAACTTAGTGATACCTGAGGGAAGTCAGGGTATTTATAGTGGTGAACCAATAACCACCGCTGAAGTAGTGCCACCTTTTTAGGCGGATAACCGTTCCCATATCTTAGGGAGGTTAAGATATGGCTCTATGAAGTGGTTAGAGAGTTTCTAGGGGCAGTTACTCATTCGAATGAGTGTTATCTGCCAGCTAACCCTCGTATCCGACTTCTTTGGAGCAGGTCGTGTTTAGTACCGACTTCTGGGACGAAGGCTGGTACTGGAGAAGGGCCAACCCTTTGGGTTGGGCTTCTTTGCTTAGATCTTGGGCCCTATTTATTGGGCCAGGGTATGAACAGTGCCCCAAGTCGAGCCCAATTTCTTTTTAAGAGTTGGGTTCGAGTATTCAACTCGGGGTTTTGGCCGATTTGCAGGAGGACCGACGTGATGGTTTAGGAACCGACGTGATCTTTCTTGACCTTTCGGTTCTGACAGTTACGTCTAATCAAGCGTCATGTCCGTTAGGGGTGTGCGTAGAGATTTAATGGCCTTGGTAACGGTGCATCTTCATTAATGACTGCCCCCATTTTACCATTATGCCCCTAACGTCTTTATAAATACTTTCCCTCTCTTTCGTTGTTTCGTTTCTGCGATCTTTCAAATTTCCCTTGCATTCGTTCGTGCTGCTTTCTTGCGTTTCGAAGGCTTTTACTTCCTCCAGTCTTGGTTTCAGACTTAAAGGTTAGCTTTTTTTTTTTCCTTTCTGTGACATGCTTTCTATTTGCGTGCCTTTATTTTGTAGGTAGGTTGGTTTGTAGGCTTTAGTTCCGTACCCCTTCCCTTAGAGACCGTGTGTTGATTTTCCTTTTCTTTTGTAGGTTTCTTGTCACCCTTTTTAAGAAAAAGAAAATGGCTTCCGTAGATGCTCTTTCCCAGTGGGTTGATGTTACGGTCCTAGGGGAGGAGCCCTCGGTTGATACTGAATTTATTACCCACCTTCGTACTCACTATAGAATTTGCACTTCTGAAGAAGATGAGCCGAAGTACGAGTTGGTAGTCCCGGGTCCAGAAGACCGGGTTTGCTTCGGGAGGGCCGACAAGACGGCCCCTCATTTCTTTTTTATGTATGAGAGTATGGTCACTCGTTTGGGCGTTTTTCTCCCTTTTTCAGAGTTTGAAATGTCTGTGTTGCGTCATTGCCGGGTTGCCCCCACCCAGCTTCACCCCAACTCTTGGGGTTTTTTGAAAATTTACCAATTCATCAGCCAGGCCTTAGAGTTTCCGACTTCTCTGAGGATTTTCTTTTACCTCTTCCATATGACCAAGCCCTTTAGTGGGCTAAATAATAAGCAACAGTGGGTGTCCTTCCGAGCCATACAAGGTCGGAGACTTTTTACCGTTTTTGACGAGTCCTTTCACGACTTCAAGAACTACTTTTTCAAAGTGCAAGCTGTAGAGGGTCACCACCCCTTTTTCCTGGATGATCATTCTTCTCCTCGATTTCCTTTATATTGGCTGGAGGCCTCCCCTTGCGAGAAATATGGTCTGGATGACTTAAATGAGGTAGAAGCAGCCATTGTGGGGTTCCTTCGAGAAGTGTGGGGGAGGGCCCCATACTTGGATACTAAAAAATTTCTCCAGGGGTCGCCGACCTTTATCCAGTCACAATTAGGTAGCTTTTTGCGTTTCTCGCTTATTTCCGACTTGCGATTTCTTTTACCGACTTGTTTGATTTTTAGCTACCAATTTGTTTTTGCAGAGATGGCAAAGAAAAACGCTCAAGAGTCTTACCAGAGGGTTCAGGAGGCCAAGGCAAAGTCTCGAGCCAGATCTGGTGGTGTTAGGGCAGTTGTCTCTCCTCCTCCTCCTCGGAATGTTGGGACTCCCTCTCAACCTATTGTAATTTCTTCCTCTGCTCCCTTTCTGCCACCCCCTCCCGTCCGACCTACTCCCGAACCGGAGCCAAAGAAGCGCAAGATCCTAGAGTCTGGCGTTTCTGGTGAGGCAGACGCTCTTGCGTTCGTCCGGAAGAACATTTATCCTCATGCTCGCATGAGTATGGATGATGTTTCTGTTCGGCACTACCTCACCACTGTGGTTGAGGAGAGTCTTAAGACGGCGGGGGTTTGTGGCAAACTCTTAGATATATTTGAGAAGACTCCTATCAGCTCTTTAGGGACGACCTCGAGGGTCGAGGAGCTGGAAAGTAGGCTTCGTATATATCAGGATCATGAGAGGGAGTTGGAGGGGGAAGTTACCAAGCTGAAGGAGGAGAGAGACAGCCTCCGGGAGAAGGGGAAGAAGTTGCAAGCCCAATGTAACATGGAGATGGATTTGAGGAAAGCAGCGCAAGCCAGCTACAACAGTTTATTTGCTAATCTTGTGTCTGTAAAGAATGACTTGCTGAATGCTCGGAAGGCCTATACCGAGTTGGAGGACTCTATTGCGGATGGTGCTGACGAGGCTTGGAGGATTTTTAAGGAACAGGTCGGAGTTATTGCTCCTGACTTGGACCTTTCTCCTTTGGACCCTGATAAGATTGTTATTGGTGGGGCCATCGTGGATCCTCCTGTCCCCGTGGTGGAGTCTGAGTCTGATTTAAAGACTCGGGGGCAGAGGATCATAGAGTCCCCTCCTCGCTCTAAGGACGCTCCGAGTTCCTCTACCATTCCTCCGACTTCCTCTTCAACTCCTGCTCCTGGCGTACCCCCTGACTCTGCTGGTGGTGATCCTCTTAAAAAGTGATTTTGGCTATTTGGGGCCCGGCCTGTGGGCCCCTCTTTTTTTTAAACTCTTTATTTATTTTTGGTAGTGTTTGAACAATTTTTTGGCCTTTTAAGGTCGTAAACAAAACACTTTATAATACCCTCTTTAATAAGGGTTTTGTAGGTTAAAAAGTAAGTACCCTTTTTGGATAAGGGTTTTGAATTACCTTATGTGCGCATGCTTTTTCTGTTCGTGGTTCTTTTGACTCTTTGATCTTTTCTAGAAAAAAAACCTTTCTTTGGGGCTTGCCTGCTTTTCTGAATTTCCTTGATTCTCAAGGCAGCCTTTTTCTTAGTTTTTCCTTATCTCCTTTTGTTATTCCTAGTACTCAATTTTGTTTTATTGAGTTTTTCGTGACTTAGGCTACTTTTGCGATTCATTTTAATTTTACTCGGTTTCGCATTCCGCCTTGTGAGTCGGACTGCTCCCGAGTTTATCATGATCGACTCCTATAGCCTCTTTACGCCGACTTGTACCTCGTCGTTTTATCCTGACGACCATCTAGGTCGGTTCATGGGATTTTCACGTTTTGTCGAGCTTAAATCGGCGCGTTTCGTAGAAAGAAAATAAAAAGGGAATTTGAAAGAGATATTTAAAATGAAAGAGATCTTTATTAATTGAGGAGGTACCTTATTGCTACTAAGGGCTTTTGATAATTTATTTCCCTTAGCCCCTACTGTGATGCCTCGTTAAAAACCCTTCTTCAGAAAAAAACCTTTTGATTCTGGGAAAAAATCATGAAGCTGGGAAAAGAGTACATCAGGGAGTAGAGTTCGCTTTTAACTGTAGTACCTTTTCATATTACAAGCATGCCATGACCTTGGTAACTCGGTGCCGCCTAAGTCGGTCACCTTATAATAGCCTTTTCCTAAGACCTCCTTGACTTTGTATGGTCCTTTCCAATTAGCAGCGAGCTTTCCCTCCCCAGATTTGTTGACTCCAATGTCGTTTCTGATTAAGACTAAGTCATCTAGGGTGAAACTCCTTCGAATGACTTTTTTGTTGTACCTTGTAGTCATCCTTTGTTTCAATGCTGCTTCTCTTATCTGAGCTTCTTCTCGGACTTCAGGGAGCAAGTTGAGCTCTTCTTTGTGTCCCTGTATATTCCTGATCTCGTCGTGGAAAATCACTCTTGGGCTTTGCTCACTGACCTCTATTGGGATCATGGCTTCTACGCCATAGACTAGTCGGGAGGGTGTTTCTCCAGTGGCGGATAATGGTGTTGATATCCCCCTTCTGTAGAGAACATTTTTCACCAAGGTATAGTGTTGTGCTTCCCTTCGGATTTTCTGGGCTTCTTTTTCCTCCTTAGGGAGGATGTCGAATTTTAGGTATTCGACTAGGGGGTTCATCCATCCGAGGTTTAATCCGACCACTTCAAAGACTTCTAGTGTGTCTTCCGTTTTTACCACTGAAGGTTCCTGGAGAGTCTCTTGAATCAAGCTTCTGTTATTTCCTCCTGGCTTGGTACTTGTTAACTTGGATAGGGCGTCTGCTCTGCTGTTTAGATCCCGAGTTATGTGTTTCACCTCAGTTTCTGCAAAGCGCCCCAGGAGCTCCGAGGCTTTCTCCAAGTACCTTTTCATAGTTGGGTCTTTTGCCTGATATTCCCCACTTATTTGGGAGGTCACCACTTGGGAGTCGCTGTATACCATCACCTTCGTAGCACCGACTTCTTCTGCCAGCTTCAATCCTGCGATCAAGGCTTCGTATTCTGCCTGATTATTTGAAGCTGGGAATTCAAACTTGAGGGAAACGTCTATCTGGGTTCCCCTTTCATCTATCAGTATTATGCATGCGCCGCTTCCTGTTTTATTGGAGGATCCATCCACGTAGAGTTCCCAGGTAGTTGGTTTGTCCTCTTGATCCCCTGCATATTCTGCAATGAAGTCGGCGAGGCACTGGGCTTTAATCGCCGTCCGGGTTTCGTACTTCAAGTCGAACTCGGAGAGCTCTATTGCCCATTGGACCATTCTTCCTGCCAGCTTCTGATCTCCCCTCACTGTTGCTATCCCCGACGAGGTCGAAAACTTCATGCAGAGGTGGGGCGTCGATACCACCGCTCCGAGTCGATTAAGGGTAGCTCTGCCGATTAAAGCATTATAGGCCGACCCCACGTCGATGACTATGAAGTCTATACTCAGAGTTTTTGATTTTTCCCCATTTCCAAAGGTGGTGTGGAGGGGTAAAAATCCTAGTGGCTTTATTGGCGTGTCACCTAATCCGTACAAGGTGTCGGGGTAGGCTCTTAACTCTTTCTTATCTAAACCTAGTTTGTCGAAAGCGGGCTTAAAGAGGATGTCTGCTGAGCTTCCTTGGTCTACTAGTGTTCTGTGTAAATGGGCATTTGCCAGGATCATGGTAATTACCACTGGGTCATCGTGCCCGGGGATTATTCCTCGCCCGTCTTCCTTTGTGAATGAAATGGTCGGAAGGTCGGAGGACCCCTCTTCGACCTGGTAGACTCTCTTGAGATGTCTTTTACGAGAGGATTTTGTGAGTCTCCCTCCCGCAAATCCTCCTGAGATCATATGGATATGTCTCTCCGGAGTTTGTGGTGGTGGGTCTCTTCTATCCGTATCTTCTCGCTTTCTTTTTCCATGACCGTCTGACCTTTCTATGAGATATCTGTCAAGCCGACCTTCTCTGGCTAACTTTTCTATCACATTTTTAAGGTCGTAACAGTCATTTGTGGAGTGCCCATATATCTTATGGTACTCGCAGTAATCACCGCGGCTCCCCCCTTTTTTATTCTTAATGGGTCTGGGGGGAGGCAGCCTTTCAGTATTGCAAATTTCTCTGTATACATCCACTACAGGAACTTTCAATGGAGTATAAGAGTGATATTTTCTTGGCCTATCAAGGCCGAGCTCTTCCTTCTTCTTCGCTTCCCTCTCCCTCTCTTTCGTTGAGGGAGGGTGTCCGATTCGCAAACTCAGGTCTCTTAGCCTAGCGTTTTCTTCCATATTGATGTACTTTTCAGCTCTTTCCTGTACATCATTTAAAGAGGCGGGGTGTCTTTTTGATATGGAATGTGAGAAAGGACCTTCTCTAAGACCATTGACTAGCCCCATGATGACCGCTTCGGTGGGCAGGTCTTGAATCTCCAAGCATGCTTTGTTGAATCTTTCCATATAGGCTCGTAAGGATTCCCCGACCTCCTGTTTTATTCCCAGGAGACTTGGTGCGTGTTTTACCTTGTCCTTCTGGATAGAGAACCTCATCAAGAATTTTCTTGAGAGGTCTTCAAAACTGGTAATTGACCTCGGAGGGAGGCTATCGAACCACTTCATCGCTGCTTTTGACAAGGTTGTCGGGAAAGCTTTGCATCGCGTGGCGTCAGAGGCGTCGGTTAGATACATCCGACTTTTAAAGTTGCTCAGATGATGCTTTGGATCGGTGGTTCCGTCGTAGCGGTCCATATCGGGGCTTCTAAAGTTTCTCGGAACTTTTGCCCTCATTATGTCCTCGCTAAACGGATCTTTCTCTCCTAAGGGAGAATCTTCTCTGTCATCGTGGGAATTCCGACTTTTGAGGGAGGATTCTAACTTTAAGAGTTTTCTTTCTAACTCTTTTCGTCGCTCCATCTCCTCTTTTAGGTTCTTTTCAGCTTCCCTTTGTCGTTCCCGCTCCTGTTCTAGCTGCTCGAGGCGGCTATGGATTAATCCCATAAGCTCACTAGCGAGAGGGGGTCCTTCTTTTTCTGATTCGCGCCCCTCCGAGGAGTTCACCTTCGGATTTTTGATTCCGGAGGTGCCTTCCTTATTTTGATCATTGGCTTCCTGGTGGAGGTTCTGATCTGCCTCATTGTTTCCAGTGTTCAAATTCTCTTGATCAGAATCTGTCTCCACATGACCTTCTTCAGGGGATCTTTCCGCCATCACTGGTTAATCTCTCGGGTCCCCGGCAACGGCGCCAATGTTACGGTGGGTAACCAGAGATTAGTGGGCCGGATGGCGTTGGTTGGCCCAAACGTGTGAGGGAGGTGACTATCGAGTGAACCTGAAACTCGGTGTTCCTCCGTCCGACTTGTGCGTGTGGAAGAATGGGGGGTGGTACCTGCAAAGACACTCCAATGCCTAAGTTAGCAAGAGTGTGAGCAAGTTGAGAATGTATTGGAACTTAGTGATACTTGAGGGAAGTCAGGGTATTTATAGTGGTGAACCAATAACCACCGCTGAAGTAGTGCCACCTTTTTAGGCGGATAACCGTTCCCATATCTTAGGGAGGTTAAGATATGGCTCTATGAAGTGGTTAGAGAGTTTCTAGGGGCAGTTACTCATTCGAATGAGTGTTATCTGCCAGCTAACCCTCGTATCCGACTTCTTTGGAGCAGGTCGTGTTTAGTACCGACTTCTGGGACGAAGGCTGGTACTGGAGGAGGGCCAACCCTTTGGGTTGGGCTTCTTTGCTTAGATCTTAGGCCCTATTTATTGGGCCAGGGTATGAACATATATATATATATGTTCTAGCAAAATGTAATAATGTAAGAAAAAGATTTTAGACTAGAAAAGAGAGATTTTGACAAGAATTAAAGGAGAGAGATATTTTTATTGAAAAAATTTTTAAGAAGAAAAGATACAATTACTAATTTTTTTATTATCAATTACATTTTTATTAAAATTAGTAGTATCAAAAAATATTTTAAATTTAATATTTTTAAGAAAAAATAAAAAAAATATATAAGGACTAATTTGATTAATTTTTAAAACTTTAGGGATGAAAATGACTTACGTCTAAACTTTCAAGGACTATTTTGATTATAAATAATTTTTTTACATGTCAACTGCCATGTGGCATGCCACGTGTCACTCATCTGACACGTGGCACTTAACGTGATACGTCATCATCCAATTGACGAAAGGACTAACGTGACCAATCGTGTATACAATTTTGATTAACTTTATACCAAAATGGAGATCGGGGTTAGGAACGATTTTGGCTATTTACTCAATAATCTTGAATAGTTTATCATATGGCATTTTATGTTTTTTTTTAATTTGACTTTTGAGTTTGTATTTGAAGGAGATCGTAACATTATGATTTATGTAATATTTTTACTTTGGATAATATTTTAAAATTTATATTAGACTATAATTATATTTTACTGTGTGTATTTATATTTTATGCATTATTTTATTAAAAATAGATTTTCAATTGAACTACGATTGAACCATAAATTAGTAGTTAGAGTAGTTTAATAACCAGTTCGGTTTCAAAATATTGCTATAACGACATATGTATTGTAAGTACACCAGTTTTTAACTTTTGTTTTTAATCAGGGAGCAGTTTTGCAGCAGTAGTTATGGCTAATTGGCTAACTTAGAGTGAACTGTACAAATTTCTAAAAATAGTTTTCATTATGGCTTTATGCCTTTATGCGATGAAAATGGACATTATTGAGTTTGTTTGAGATGAAATTGAGTTAAAATTCTTCTTCTTCTTTTTTCGTAAAACATTTCCATGAATAAAACAGTCTATCAAAAGGTAGGACAAAAATTTAATTTAAAATATAAATTTATTTTTTAAACCGAAAATATATAAATTTGTCTCTAAATCAATTTTAAAAAAAATTAGACAATCAAAATATAGTATATAATATCTTGTAAAAAATTATAAATAAATTAGTCTATTTAATAAAAGCAAGTTATATCACCAAAAAGTAAAAAAAATAAAAATAAATTATTAAAAATATTTTTAAGAATCCAAGTGTCAACAAAAATAATTTTAAATGATAAAAATAATAAAAATATCACCAATAATGTTAAGCATAGAAAAATGGTTAATCATAAAAGTTGAAAAATATCACACGATTATGTTATTTTGAAAAGTGAGATTCTTTCCCTCTAAAAGACAGAGAAGGGGCTTGCTTATGGATTATGCTTAAACGCTAATCACTTCTCTGTGTTAACACCGTGACAAATTGATAGTTGGCTTATTTTGTTAGTAGGAGTACACTTTTGGAGAATTGTAATTTTTTAGAATTTATTTTATGCTTGCTTTTTTTTCTTTCTTTTTCTTTATTATATATATATATATATATATCTCAAATAAAGCATAAAATGAATAATAATTACATAATAATAGTTTAAATTTTAAACTAATCACATAACTAACAAATAATTTTAATTACAAAATAACACCTAATAGTTAATATATCAATTATTACATCTCCACATAAATAATATTTTTCAAAAATACGTGAAGCTCATAATTAAATGTGAGTCATTTGATTTGAAGGAAGAATAATAAGCGTAGGGACTTTCTATAATTATAGAGAAGATGCCATCATCTTTTTCATTGATTTATAGATGATAACTTCGGATTTTTAGTTGGGAGTTTTCATGCTAAATGACTGTGTAAACATTCAATTTGGTCCTTGTCTATTTTTATAAAGGACAAAGTGATTTTTGTCTAAAAAAAAAAAAGGGACATTTTGATCCTCAACATTCTTATTTTGGGACAATATGATTTTTTTGTTAAAAAAATTATTTAAATAATAAAAAAATTGGTTTTATAGGAATTTTATTTGTATTTTGTGGGGGTTTTAAACCTTCACAAAATTATTTTCAATAATATAACTAATTACTACCACTATTACCATTACCTTCTTCATCCTCATTATTATGGCTCCTACTTCTATTATTTTTATTAATTTATCATCATCATTATCTCCTCTACCATCATCATAACTAATACCAATATTATCAACATTAAAGTTCTCTTTTTTCATTTCTTATTCGATGTTATTTTTTTCTTTTAAAAAGTATTTGTACTACAATTACTATTTTTTTGTGGCATCATTTTTATTGATAGTTTTTCTTCACTTAACCACTATTGGTGAAGGAATTTTTCAAAAACAAACTTATTAATAGTTTGTGGAGGTTTAAAACCCCACAAAATACAAATAAAACTCCCACAAAATCAATTTTTATTATTATTTAAATAATTTTTTTAATAGAAGAATCATATTGTCCCAAAATAAAAAGGTGAAGGGGCGAAGTATCTTTTTTTTTAAACAGGAATCGCTTTGTCCTTTGTGAAAATGGACAAGGACCAGATTAAATGTTTACTCCTAAATTGTTGCAAGTTGGGTTTAACAGGAGGGTTAAAAGTTAAAACTTATAGGCCCGTAGCGATTAATAAGTAGCATAAATAATAAATAATTAAATTTCGAGCTACTAATAGGGACAAGTAAAGTGTTTTTTGTTGTAAAATAAATAAATGGAGGCCTCGTTGTCTTTTCGAGATAATTGTCAGGGGTCGGGTGGGGTATTCACTCTAACTTTTTAAATTTTGAAAAATTTGCACCGTCTTCTATTCAACGTTTATACCGCTCAAAAAACATTTAATTGGAGGGACAAAGTCATGCTAAGTAGATATTTAATAGACATCCATATTGTAACACTCCCCCTTGAATGTTTATTAGAAATATGCCTCATTAAAACCTTACTAAAAAAATCTAATGAAAAAAAATTTTAGTGAAGAAAAAAAGTACAAATCCTTTGTGACGGGGACTGCCTCATTAAAAATCTTGTCAAGAAAAACTCAATGAAAAAACCTGACCAAGAAAAAAAGAGTACAGTCTCCCCCCATGTCGACATCATTTAATATCTCGAAATCGGTGCATCCCAATCTGATGTGCCAATTTTTCAAAGGAGGATTTTGGAAGTGACTTTGTAAATAAGTCAGCCAGATTATCGCTTGAACGAATTTGTTGGACGTCAATTATTCCTTGATTTTAAAGATCATGAATGAAGAAGAATTTGGAAGAAATATGCTTTGTTCTATCATCTTTGATGTATCCACCCTTAAGTTGAGCTATACATGTTGTATTATCTTCAAATAGGACAGTTAGAGCTATCTTATGGTCGATCAGTCCACATGATGACAGAATATATTGGATCAAACTCTTGAGCCAAAAACACTCGCAACTAGCTTCATGTATCACTAGTATTTCAGTATGATTAGAAGATGTTACTGCAATCATCTGTTTCATGGACCTCCATGATATAGCTGCTCCACTATATGTGAACAATTATCTTTTTTGAGATCTCTCTTTGTGTGGATCAGACAAGTATCCTGCATCTGCATAGCCAACTAGTTGTGACTTGGATCTATAGGGATAAAACAATCCCATATCAACCGTTTCATAAAGATATCGAAAAATTTGTTTGATTTCATTCCGATGTCTTCTGGTTGGAGAGGAACTATACCTTGCTAGTAAATTCACCGCAAATGATATGTCAGGTCGTATATTATTAGGAAGATACATTAGCGCTCCAATGGCACTAAGATATGGTACTTCAGGACCAAGGATATCTTAATTTTCTTCTTTAGGACAGAATTGCTCATTTTCCACATCCAAAGACCTTACGATCATTGGGGTACTTAATGGATGTTACTTATTCATATAAAATCTCTTCAAGATCTTTTCTATATATGTTGTTTGATGAATAAAGATCCCATTTTTTGTATGCTCGATCTGCAGGCCGAGACAAAATTTAGTCTTTCCAAGATCTTTCATCTCAAACTCTTCCTTTAGAGATTTTATAATTGTTGGAATCTCTTCAAGAGTTCCAATGATATTTAAATCATCAACATACACAACAATTATAACGAATCCAGATACAAATTTCTTTATGAAAACACATGGACATATATCATCATTCTTAAATCCATTTTTGGCCAGATACTCAGTAAGACGATTATACCACATTCGTTCAGATTGCTTTAGATCATATAAAGATCTTTGCAATTTGACTGAGTATAACCCCTGTGAATATTCATTGGACGATTTAGATATCTTTAATCCTTCAGGGACTTTCATATAGATATCACGATCCAATTATCTATATAAGTAGTTGTTACCACATCTATTAAATGCATATGTAGTTTATGGTATGCAGATAAATTGACCAAATAACACAATGTTATTACATCCACTACAGGGGAATATGTTTCTTCATAATCTATACTAGGCCTTTGTGAAAAATTTTGTGTCACAAGCCGAGCTTTGTAGCGTACAATTTCATTTTTCTCATTTCGTTTTCTTACAAATATCCATCTGTATCCAACAGGTTTTACATCTTCTGGTGTACGGACTACAGGTCCAAAGATTTCACGTTTTGCAAGTGAGTCTACAACTTTCATAGCTTCTTCTAGGGGTGTGCATGGGCCAGGTGAAACCGGGTTTGATGCATGTGACCCAGATCCGGCCCGAAATATATACCGGACCTATTTATTAGACCCGAACTCGGCCCTAGACCCGATGAAACCTATACATTTTCGGGCCACGATTATACCGGGTAAAAACCAGGTGAAAACCGGGCCGTTAATATTACATTACCTTGATACCTTCTTATAAGCTAGCATGTGAAAATATCCAAGTTTTCAAAACTCCAACCATTATTTGACATGGTAAAATTCACTTAGAAAAACCAACTCTTTTCTAAAATTAAAGCATAACCATAATCAATACTAATATTGTCTAATAACATCAAATATTTAAATCAATATAAATAACACAATATTATGCATTAGTCTAAAATCTTATGCATTTTAAACATAAAATATTAACTTATAGTCTTATAATAACTAATAACACAAAATATTAAAGTTTACAATACTTAATTCTACATAAGAATAGCCATCATCCATCACTAATAACACAAAATATTAATTGTGTATGATGACCGGGCCACCGGGCCGACTTCGGGTGACCCGAGCCATGGCCCGGACCCGACCCAAAATAATGACCAGGTCTATTTTTGAGACCCTTACCCGGCCCTAGACCCGGTGAAATCACACCAAAATAGCCCCTAAGTGTTCGGGGCCGGGCCGGGCCGAGCCATGCACACCCCTAGCTTCTTCCCATTTTGGCCAATCATTCTTTTGTCGACATTCTTCGATTGTTCTTGGCTCAAGATCCTTATTTTGATGCATGATATTTAATGCCACATTATATGCAAATATTTCATTGACAATTGTCTTATTTCGGTCCCATTTTTCTCCTTTAAAGACATAATTTATCGAGATCTCGTTATTTTCACAATTTTTAGGTACCGAAACGTCTTCTAGCGTTAAAATTACATCAAAATTTTGGACAATTACAGGCGTCTTTACTATGTCTTTTTCAACAGGAATAGTATTTACCTCTTTTATTTTTCGAGGATTTTTGTCTTTTTCGAGGATTTTTTCGAGGATTTTTGTCTTTTTCAATGGACGGTTATATCATCCCAAAACAAGTTTAAATCACATCAAAGAGAGGCACTGCTCAAGTAAAGTAATTCAAAGTCAGGGACAACTTTGCATAAGAATAAATCAAAACTTGTTTAAAAGGTTTAAAACAAAACTCCAATAATATACTGGAAGTCACAACTTTATAAGGATGTTCAATAATATTAAAAAAAAAAGAAACTAACTCATTTTAAGAAAGGAACTTAAATCAAAGGATTTCGATTAGGATTCATAAAGCATGTCACTCATAGAAACGAAAAGCATAAAAAGGAACTGAGCAACTTAAAAGAAAATTGATTCAAAACTTAAATTTCTTCAAAAGAACTCAAAACTTCGTCAAAATGGTCCAAAACAAAATTTTGAGAGTATACTTGGAATAACCACCTCGCAAAAATTATTTAAGAAAATTATGATGCGCTTAAAAGGAAATCAGCCCATGGAAAAAAAATCTTTAAATCAAGGGAATTCGAACAAAAACTCACTAGGCATGGATTATCAAATGAGTTTTCAATTGGTCCAAAGGAAATACAAAATGCTTCAGGAAAGACAACTTAATCAATAGAAAATTCTCAAGAAAGAATCTTTGACTAAAGAAAGACAAACAAAAGGACAAATGGTGCATTAGATGGAAACGAATTCAAGTTGACTCGGATGAGCATGAGATTCACAAGAAATGGAAAACTAAGACTAATGATGATGTTCAAAAAAAATAAGAAAGTAATTAAAAATAGAATCAAATATGACATTCTCAGAAATGAAAAGCTTAAGAAAGAAATTGGTCTATTCACAAGAAGAAAGACATGAGTACAACATTTTTTTCTAAAAGAACAACAATTGCATAAATAATGTAGTATGCTAAACCAAATTCAAATTAAAAATAAATTAGGTGAAGTTTACCAACAAGAACCAACTGGGAAGAGATAAAAACCTTTCTTTAAAAAATATCTAAATATATAATCAAATAAGGATATTCGTAAAAACTGTAACAAAATTGTTAGAAAATCAAATTGTATTTAAAAAATATATATATACATTTCCATAAATCAGTGAAGAAATAGGCCAGGTATTGAAAATAATTAATTTTAAACTGTATAAGAAACTTTCAACGCTTATATAAAAAAGTATATATCAAATTAAAAGCGGTTGTATATTTCAAATCAAAAGTGGTTTTGTTAAGATTTAAAGAATGACTGTAATTATCGTTAAATAAGAGGAAAACTAAATTACAATTTGTTTACAAACGACTCAAAATATGAACTTAAAAAGGTGTACTGCATCAAAACAGATTCAAATGTATATCAAAAAGTACATGATTCAAGAGGAAAGTGCCTAAATAAAGAAGGTAAATACACCAAGGGTTTTAAACAGGCATATGCAATTAGGATTAAACAAGAGCGTACGTGAACAAGAGAGTAGGATTGAAAGATAATTTGATCACTTCCAAGAAAAGTATCGCAGACAAGAACCTTAGAGCATACCAAGCAGAAATAAGATACGTGATATTCGCAGAGTTCAAGACACCTAATTGAGTAACCTCAAGAATTAACTCCTAATGTTCCCAAAACCCGCGATTTGCATTACCTATGACTCGCATATTGTCTATGATAACCCATTTGTGCTTCCATGTACATAATTCACCAGTGCTAAGCCGGCCAAACTTAATAGTTAATACCAGGAATTATGCAATGCAAGATTAATGGCATTAATCAATTGACCATAATGTGCATAAGCTCTAGTTCTCGTTATTCAAACAAGACCTACTACATGACAGACTTTCAGAGTATGCAATTGAAGCATAATCAGTCCATTCCCAAGGCTCTACAGGAAAGACCGCTCTGATACCATAATGTAACACCCTCACTATCAGAAGTCATGCTTCCAGTTGCGCTACTCTGATAGCAAGAAGTATTACGACTACTTTACATACTAAATACTAGAATAGGAGCCTGTGACTCGATACTGTATTGCTGATTTCTTTGAAAATCGGAAATAAATACTTTATTTTAAGAAAAATACAAGCAGGCATAGATTTATATACAAGACTCCTTACATAATAACTCAATATAATATACGTATAAAATATACAATTTCTATCCCTCTTACAAACTTGTAATAACAAAGACGAGGGGAGAAAATAATCTAATTAATACAACAACATATAAACCAAACGTAGTATAACTCTTCTTAATGCTTCTCCATCTGGTTCCTGAAAAGGTAAAGCTGTAGGGGGTGAGAACCTAACCACACGGTCTCACCACGGAGTTTCAAAGTTGTCATAAGAAGATATTCAAATAAGAAAACTGTTTTCAAATTCAGTGATTATCATTGCCTTATGAATCCTTTTAAAATCCAATAGCTAATCGTTCAAAACCTTTTCAAAGAAACAATGTTTAATATTTTCAGAAATCCAAAGTATTTCTTTTCTCATAAGCAAATCTCAATCAGAAACCAACCACGCAATCAAACAGCACAATTATTAATTCAGCACGAAAGTCCATTCTCAAATGTAACACGCCAGGACAAACACAGGCAAGACAGACAAGGAAAGCACAAATAGGAAGCAGTTACAGCAAATAGTTCAAGTAGCAGTTAAGAACAATTTAGCAATTAGGCAAACCAAAACAAGTTCAAACCCAAGCAAAGCATACAAATGCATATGATGCATGCCTATTCTATGGCTGATGAGGCTTATCTGTCGGTTATCCAGCCAACCCGACAAGTCTGAATTATCCTTAGACTGTCCCCCGACGTGCATCCCCAAGAGTCTATGCATAGCTTTTTCTCGAATAATCAATATTGCTCAATGGGGGTAACATTCCCGGGAATTTATATAGTGCCCGGTCACACTTACGTCGTAGGGTCAACAGAGTATCGAGTTTTCAACCTGGTACACGTGTTGGCAAGCCACGGCACTTAATCCAGGGAACCTCGTATCTCAGATATTTCAAATTCATAATCCATATGAATAATTCAAAGATCATATCTCAACATTCTCAACGTCATAATCATTCATCAATCCAAATCTCATTTTCAAATTCATTCAAAAACTATATTTCAAAGAAAATCCTCATCAATCCTCATCATCCTTCTTTCCATCCGGTTCATTAACAATCCCAATTCAAAACACAATTCTTTCTTTGATAAATAAATCAATCTTAAAACATATAATGTTTAAAAACAAATCTTTCTAATTAGTTACTTCAAATAAAACTTCCAATTTTATAAAATTTCGGCAGCATCTCCTCTAAAACTTGGACACTGCCACCCTTTTCGGGTCCCAACCAAACCAAACCAAACGCTTGTTAATCAGTCAAATCACTTCCAATAACCATTATCACAACAACACTCAATCGAAGGAAATTGCAAAATCCATAATTCAATCAACTAATCCTATAAATCGCAATTTAAACCGACTTCAACCAACAGCATCAATCAATAGTTAAGAATTCTCAATCTTCTCAAACAGTTTCAAATCAAACCATTCCTCAAATACTTTTCGAATCATTTCCAAAATAGCAAATCATTCTCAATAAATAACCCGTTTTCAAATATTAAGTCCCTTCCAAATTTATTTTAAAATCAAATTCCGATATCAAATCGGGTTCAATATCAAATCAAATTTCAATATTAAATCTTTTCTAAAATCAAACTGTTTCCAAAATAAACCTAAAAGGCAATAATAAATATTCTCTAATAATTCAAGAAAAACCACTTTAACAACATCAATCAATTAATCCAAATATCCAACTTTCTCAATCGATCAGTTTATCAATCAAACTAATAATCTCATTCATCCAAAGCAACTCAATTCAATTGATAAGACTTATGAAATCACAAAAATATATCTTACGCATTAATATCGATTTATAACAACTCTGGAAGGTAAGTTTAAGAAAAGCGCCCCTACCTCGACTAGCTGAATTCACATAGGTTAAACACGGTAACTCCCTTCCCTTTTTGTTAATTTTAGCAGCGGCAGCAACTCTAATAGCTCGTTAGTACCATTAATACTATTACTTATGATAATTTCATCAGCAAACAGGGAAGGCAAAGCAGCAGTGTTAAACAGAAACATAGGTTTTCTTTATTCAGAATAGAAAAAGACTAAGAAACAAAATGGAAGCAGAGTAAGGACTGAGGAGTTACATATTCAGAAATAGCAGAATTGGAATTGAAACTGGAAAAAGGACAGTACTGATTCGAAGACAAGAACAGAGGAGGCTGTGGTGGATCCTTCTGGTGGCAGCTTGGACGGCGGCAGAGACACCAATAATAATAAAAACAATGAAACAGAATAGAAGTGGAACAGGGTTCAGGAAAACAAGAAATAGGGCAACCGGTGAAAATCGACTTAATAGACAAAGAAGCTGAAGCAAGGTTAGAGCTTACCAAGCAAACAGGCTTCAGAGACGGTTTTCGGCGACGGCAGTGGTGGCGTGGAGTTCCGGCGACGCAGAGGCACGGTGGCGCAGCTGGTACCCCCTCCGACAGCGGGTGTAATAGAATCAGCTTCTTTTCCCCCTTCGAAGCCCCCCAACGGCGATGCAATGGATCTGACAGTGATGGGATTCTCGGCGGCGGCAAGAGCTTCTGATGGCGACGGCGTCTGGTTTACGAACGGCAGCAACGACGGAGTACGAACGGCGACGGCGGTGGCTTCTTCCTCGCGCTCGCGCTCCTCCTCTCTGCCTCGGACTCGATGATGGCGACGTGTGGAAGGCAGCTCCCTCTCTCGCATGGTTTGCTCAACGGCGTCCCCTTTTCTCCTCTTCGTCAGTGGAAACGACGGCGGCTTCGCAGTCCACAGCAGTGTCAATGGTGGTGGCGAGACCCACGGCGCTGGCACTGTCTTGCTCTACTTCTCTCTTCTCCCACAGCTCTGATTCTCCCTCTCTTCCCTCAAGCCCTCACCGTTTCTTTCTTTCCCTTTCTTTTTTGTTTCTTTCTTTCGTAGGTAAGTTAGGGAAAATAGAATGGATGGCGGCTAGGGTCAGATGAGTGGGGTTAAGGTTTAATTTAGTTAAATTTAGGGTTTGGATTTAATTTGGGAATTAGAGTTTAATTTGGGGCAAAAATGAAATTAGGAATTTTGGGTAAATTGGGATTTTTGGATTAATCCGAAAACTAATTAAATCTCTAAAATACTATTTATTGTATTAAAATATTAATTGATTTGAAATCAAATACTCTAATTGAAATTATAAGATAATATAATTAATTTTTTTTATTT
>NC_029787.2:44835410-44860070 GCF_000816755.2 Arachis ipaensis | reverse complement strand
ATTGGAGTTAGGGTTTAATTTGGTTAAATTTAGGGTTTGGATTTAATTTGGGGCAAAAGTGAAATTAGGAATTTTGGGTAAATTGGAGTTTTTGGAGTAATCTAAAAACTAATTAAATCTCTAAAATTATTCTAAAATATTATTTATTGTATCAAAATATTAATTGATTTGAAATCAAATATACTAATTAAAATTATAAGATAATATAATTAATTATTTTTATTTATAAAAATATTAGTATTAAATTTTGAAATCTCAATTATTTAAACCGAATCGTATAAAATTCTTATTATTTTACATTTGCTAAATTTTATAATTTAAATATAGAAAATAATTCGATAATTATAAAATCAGATAAAATCTTAAATTACTTTAAACTCAATTAATAAAAATTTATTTTAATTATCTTTAATAAAATAATTTCAGGGATTAAAGTACTTAATGATAAATAAATTTAAATTAGCTCTTAATAAGATCTTCTAAAATTTCTAAGTCTTACATATAGCACAACAAAATTCACTAGATTTAAGAATCTTCTGGTTCTTTAGTAAATGTCCATGGGAGTTTTCAATAATTTTTCGCATCATGATTATTCCCGGATGACCCAATTGATCATACCAAGTTATAAATTTATTTGGGCTGGTAAACTAATGGCATGTGATTCAATTATACCAATTTTGGTATAATATAATCCTGATGAAAGTGAAGGTAACTTTTCTAATATAACATTTTTATTTGAATCATGAGTTGTGATACATAAGTACTCATGATTTTTCTCATTCATTATTTCAATATGATATCCATTTCGGCAAATATCTTTGAAGCTCAATAAATTCCTTAGAGACTTATGGACAATAGTACATTATTTATTATGAATTTTGTTCCTTTGGGAAACAAAATTATAGCTCTTCTGGATCCTTCTATCACATTGTCTGAGCCAATAATAGTATTAACATATTCTTCTTTTGGCACAAGATGGATAAAATATATATTACTTTTGAGAATGGTGTGCGAACTTGCAGAGTAAAAGTATATGCATAGTAAAATTATTTTCTTAATTATTTTTTTAAGAAATACTGTACATAGTATCATATACTAAAAATTTTATTATTATTTTAGAACTTGGCACATTTAGTAATTTTAAAATTCATAAATATAAATATTTTATCAAACATTATTTATATACTTGAAATAGAAAATAAAACTTAACAAGAAATTTCTTACATTATCTTTTACATGAATACTTAATAATTCCACATATTAAACTATTCCATCATTGATCAAATGACCAATATTTCCTTCAAAATCTTTAAAGAAATTAGATACTTTATAATGAGTGGTGTAATTTTAATCATCATTTGAAACGAAATTTGTCTTCTTTCCTTTGTCTTTTTTTTTTCAAAGATGTTTGATAAAGATCGACTAGGTGTCTTGGTGTACGACAGGTACGCAATCAATGACCCTTTTTACCACAACAGAAATATTTATCCTCTGTTGATTTATTTTGCCCAGTATTTCTTTCTTTATCCCACTTCTGGTAAAATCCTTTCTTGTGAACATAATTCTTCTTCCTTCCATAATTTTTGTTACTAAAATCTTGCTATTTACCTCTTTTGGGGTAATAATTTACCGCATTTACTTCAGGAAATGGGGGGCGCGCCAGTGGGGCACGCTTCATATTTTTTAAAAGCAACTCATTGTTGCGTTCAGCAACAAGAAGACAAGAAATTAACTCAGAATATTTTTTAAATCATTTTTCTCGATACTGCTGCTGCAGGAGCACATTCGAGGCATGAAAGGTTGAGAAAGTTTTCTCTAACATGTCATTATCATTTATATTTTTTCCACATAATTTCATTCGTGAGGTGATTCAAAATATTGCTGAATTATATTCATTTATGGATTTAAAATCCTGTAGACGTAAGTGCGTCCATTCATATCGGGTTTGAGGAAGTATCACCGTCTTTTGATTATTATACCTTTCTTCAAGGTCTTTCCACAGATCTGCGGGATCTTTAATGTGAGATATTCATTTTTCAATCCTTCGTCAAGATGACGACAAAGGAAGATCATGGTTTGGCTTTATCCTTTTGGGATGCATTATTTTCAGCTTTAATGGTATCTTCAAGATCCATTGGATCAAGATAGATTTTAGCATCTAGTATCCATGATAAATAATTGTTTCCAGATATATCAAGAGCATTAAATTCAAGATGAGAGAATTTTGACATAATGAAAATAATTTCGTTACGTTACCAATAAGAATTCTACCAACTTCTGTCAACTCTAGTTTATGATTATGTTTAATAGAAGTGTCTTTGTGGATGTGTCTAATAAAAATATCTTTTTTATGACTATGTCTAATGGAAGTGTCTTTATAGATGTATTTCCTGGTCCTGGATGTATCTCCTTATATATGTGTTTAAAATATAATAATTAATTATTATTAGCAATAAGTTGGCAGATAGTATATTGGTACTCTATACTTTTTCTGATAAAAATTTGTTACTTGAGTCTTCCTAAAATTTTATCAGAATCTCGTACTGATAACGTGTTGTAAAATAAGGTGAGTTCTACTATGTAGATGATTGTTGACTTCTATAGGCGTAGAATTGTAGTGGTAACTTGTGATTACAACAAGTGTCACAACCACAACAAGGGTCAAAGAAGGAGATATTTTTTGAATATTTTAAAGCATGGCTACAAGAAAGACAATTTACTTTATACTATTTATCCATGTGATGAGAGATTATTGTGTTGATAATTAATTTTAATATATCAAATTAGTAAATACTTAATAGTGGACCTGTATCCATTGGACTAACATAATTTTTGTCCCTTCTTAACAATAAAAAAAAGCTTTAGTTTACAACAAAGTATATGTGAAGTAATTACAAGTTTTTGATGTTTTTTTTCCCTCTTTTGTTTGAGGCATGCTCTTAGTCTGAGCCTCTCAAGCCAGATGTTGACAAGTCTACTAGACTTTGTTTTCTTTAAAGTAGTTTTCCAAAATGTAACGGCCATAAATTCTAATATTATATATATTTTTTGTTATTAAATATATGATAAATATTTATATAAATATCTTGTAACACCCTCACTATCAGAAGTCACGCTTCCGGCTGCGCTACTCTGATAGCAAGAAGTATTACGACTACTTTACATACTAAATACTAACATAGGAGCCTGTGACTCGACATTGTATCGCTGATTTCTTAGAAAACCGGAAACAAACACTTTATCTTAAGAAAAATACAAACAGGCATAGATTCATATACAAGACTCCTTACATAATAACTCATAATATAATATACATATAAAACATACAATTCCTATCCCTCTTACAAACTTATAATAACAAAGACGAGGGAAGAAAATAATCTAATTAATACAACATCTTATAAATCAAGCGTAGTATAATTCTTCTTAATGCTTCTTCATCCGGTTCCTGAAAAGGTAAAGCTGTAGGGGGTGAGAACCTAACCACACGGTCTCACCACGCAGTTTCAAAGTTGTCATAAGAAGATATTTAATAAGAAAACTGTTTTCAAGCTCAGTGATTATCATTGTCTTATGAATCTTTTAAAAACCAGTAGGTAATTGTTTAAAACATTTTCAAAGAAACGTTTAATCTTTCAAAAATCCGAAACATTTCCTTTCTTATAAGAAAAATCTCAATTAGAAACCAACCACGCAATCAAACAATACAATCATTAATTCAGCACCAAAGTTCATTCTCAAATGTAGCACACCAGGACAAACACAAGCAAGACAGACAAGGAAAGTACAAGTAGGTAGCAGTTACAGCAAATAGTTCAAGTAGCAGTTAAGAACAGTTTAGCAATTAGGCAAACCAAAACAAGTTCAAAACCCAAGCAAAGCATACAAATGCATATGATGCATGCCTGTCCTATGGCTGATGAGGCTCATCTGTCGGTTATCCAGCCAACCCGACAAGTCTGAATTGTACTTAGACTGTCCCCCGACGTGCATCTCCAAGAGTCTATGCATAGCTTTTTCTCAAATAATCAATATTACTCAATGAGGGTAACATTCCCGGGAATTTATATAGTGCCCGGTCACACACTTACGTCGTAGGGTCAACAGAGTATCGAGTTTTCAACCTGGCACACGTGGTGGCAAGCCACGGCACTTAATCCAGGGAACCTCGTATCTCAGATATTTCAAATTTATAAGCCATATAAATAATTCATTCATCATTCATCAATATCTAAGCCATTCTCAATATCATCATCATTCGTCAATCCATATCCATTTCCAAATTCATTCAAAAATCATATTTCAAATAAATCCTCATCATCCTTCTTTCCGTTTCGTTCTCTAACAATTCTCAATCCAAAACATAACTTTTTCTTTGATAAAAGAAGTGTTCTTAAATCATATAATGCTTAAAATTAAACCTTTTAAAATAACTACTTCAAATGAAACTTCTAATTTTATAAAATTTCGACAGCATCTCCTCTAAAACTCGGATTCTGCCACCCTTTTCGGGTCCCATCCAAACATTTCTCAAACCTTTCCAAAACCTCAATCATTTTCCAAGGATTCAGCTAGTTCCAATAAATAATTTTCAAAGTGAATCAGTGCCCATAATAAATCTCTTTTTAAAATCAAACCATTTCCAAAGCCAATTCCTTTACATCATCAAAAATAGCTTCAAAATCAAGAAAAACCATTTCCCATAATAATCAACTAAATAACCTTTCAAACTAATTTCTTTTCAGCAATCACAAACTACTCAAGCAATCAAGCAATCAATCATTCAATCCAGCAAACAATCACATTTATAAGACAATTATAATCACAGGCATATGTTCTCTCACTTTAGTATCTATTTATCACAACTCTGTAATATAAATTAGATTTTAAGAAAAACCCCTACCTCGTTCGCAATTCAACTACGCGACAAACTGCATTTCTATTCTTATCCCACAGCAACAACATCAATAACGACCGTCCCAACAACAGCCACAGCCTCTAAACACAGCCTTAGCTCAATCCTAAAACATTAATATTGCGTAAAACTCATTAATCTATAACAGAACATCAACTAAAAGGAGTTTGGAACAAGGAACGACTTACTGGGCTTACGAATGATCGAGAAAACGGAGCAACAGCAGCCCCAATGCCATAGAACTCAACAATCAAGACCCGTAACTCGATCCTACGATACCAAGACCTCAGATCCTCAAACAATTTAAAACAGAAATACTAATTTAAAAGATTTCAGAACGCATCGCTTACCCAAACAGATTTAGACCTCAGTGGTGGTTTTTGGTGGCAGTGGCGGCGGCGTGGAGCTCCAGCGACGCAGAGGCGTGGCCAGAAGCTTTAGCAGCGGCGAATCTGGTTATGGTTTGGACGAGGACGGCGCCGGCGACACGAGCGGCGACTGAGCACGGCGGCTGGACAGGTCGCGGTCCTCCCCTCTTCACGGATCTTTCTCCTCTGCTTCATCCATGTACGGCGACGATGCTAGCTCCTTTCAGCGATGACAACGGCGCGGATAGCTGCATCAACAGTGACGGCTTCACGGCGAGGACAACGGCGGCGACGGGAACCCTCGAAGACGGCGACAAACGCGACGTGGCGGTGGTTCACGTGGCTGGCGCAAGCCCTTTCCTCCTCGCGCAGCTCTCTTCCTTGGTTCTGAGCTTCCTCGCGATGGTGACGAACGGCGCGGTGGTGGCTCGAGCAGCGGGACACGGTGGCGGCGCGCAGCTGCAGCGGCGGTCTCCCTCTCCTCAGGCGCCACTGTTCCTTCCTCTTCTCCCTTTCTCTTTCTCAAGCCCTCTCTTCCCTCTTCTGCTCTCTTCGTTTCTCTTCTCCTTTCTTTCTTTTTTTTTCTTTCTTTCTTTTATTTTTCCTAATTTACTGAAGCTAAAGAAAGGGTGGTTTACTGAATGCTAAGGGAAAGGGTATGGCGTCGCTGAAACAAGGAGGAAAGGGGGGAAATGTAATAAAATTAGGGTTAGGAGAGTGTGGGTTTTAGAGATTTTGGGTAATTTAGTAATTTAGTAATTTTAATAAAATTAGGATAATAGAGTAATTAAAAACCAAATTTTAATCCAACAATAATATATTTAAAATTACTATTTAATTATTAATTTACAAATTTATTTTCAAATAGATATTCTAACTCAATAGTTAGAGATAATTTTTGGATAATAATAGTAGCAGTGATTTTTTTGTTTTTGGTACTAAATAACAGTATATTTTCAGCCATAAACATGAAAACATCTTTTTATCTAAAATCATGAAAAGTCCATGATACAGGACTATAATCAATTTTAACTTAATAATCATAATAAAATACAATTATCAAATCAAAGCATTAACCTCTTCTGCTCCTCACATGAATTTCGCTAAATCTCTTCTCTAAGGTTTCTGCCAAAATTCAGATTTTGTCTCTTCTTGAGACAAATGTCTTCATCTACATTTGTCACTACAATTCTATATCCATAGAAGTCAACAACTATTTATGTTGCGGCCCAGCCCAGCTGGCCCTATGACCGACCCAACCGGCACGCGTTTTTGTCGGGTCCGGACAACCACTTCGCGGGGCACCACACACCCGGACCTTAACTCGAGCACCTTCCTTCCTGGGAGCCAGCTCACCTGGTAACAACTAGCAAGGGGAAGCTTCACGGAAGATGGGTCTGCTCACGCGGGGTCCACCTTTGACACAGTATATATGGGGAGGGTCCTACCCCTCCCCCAAGGTACGTCACCTTAACTTTTCCTCCTCACCACCTGCACACCTACTGAATTGAGCGTCGGAGTGTCCTTGCAGGTGGTAACCCCCTCCACTCGCGAAGAACCCGGGTAGTCGGCAGTCCACGCTCCGCATTCCCAGGACTAAGGACAAGGCTGGGACCCACCTTACACCCGACAAACAACCACAACCCGTTTGGTAATCGATTAACCGTACATTGGCGCCTGACGAACTGATTTCTATCGGTAAAAAAATGCACAGATATAACCGCGTTGTAAGTATAGCTCCTAAACCGACAGAAAATTCTTTCGTACAAACGTTTTGGTTGTCACAAGTAACAAACCCAATAAAATTTATAAACCGAAGTATTCAAACCTCGGGTCGTCTTCTCAAAGAATTGCAGGGAGGTGTTCTTATTATTAGTTATGGGAAACAGTGTTTTTGGGTTTTAAAGGGTTTGAACAAGGGAAATAAGTTGCAGGAATTAATAAATTAATATCTAATAAAACTCTTGGCAAGGTATGAAAATTTGGAAGTCCTATCCTGGTTATCCTTATGAGAATTGAGTTTAATCCCACTTAGTTAACCTTTACGAAAGCAAGGGAAAGTCAAGTGGACTAATTAGTTAGATTCCCAAGTCCTAGCCAACTCCTAAGGAAAGACTAGAGTTAGTGGAATTCAATTCAATTAGCAGACATAACAATCAATCACGATAAGTTGATAACTCAAGAATATCCAGTTAATCAATTAACGCCAAGAATATAAAAAGCTAAATAAGAATCATAAATCTGAAATACCTCAATTGCATTAATAAGAGAAAATCAATCTAAACATAAAGAGTTCATAAGCCAATTTGGCAACATAAGTAATCAAATAAAAGCATTAAAGTATCTGAAGTAAAAGAGAAATATAAAGTAAAAGGAATATTGAACCTGAGAGGAAGTTGAAATAATAAGTTGAAATAATAAGAAATCCTAATTCCTTTAAGAGGAATCCTAATCCTAAAACCTAAGAGAGGGGAGGGGACCTCTCCCTCTAAAAACTACATCTAAACTATGAAAAGTGAATGATGGATGACTTCTCTCCATGAATGGATGCATTTCCCCACTTTATAACCTCTAATCTGTATTTTCTGGACTTGGATCTGGGCCAAAAAGGGCTTAAGAAATTGCTGGGGGCGTTTTCTGCAGTTTCTGGTGCGTAACGTCTGTCACGTGTCCGCGTGGGTCACGCGGTCGCGTCATCTGGGAGTTTTCCTTGTCACGCGTTTGCTTCGGTCACGCGTACGCGTCATCTGCGTTCTGCTCAAGGCGCGCGTCCGCGTCAGTCACGCGTTCGCGTCGCTGCCCTTTCGCGCTAGGCACGCGGCCGCGTCGTCCATGCGTTCGCGTCGCTGCCCTTTTCTTCAAAACTCCATTTTTGTGCTTTCCTTCCAATTTTGTGTGTTTCCTTTCCATCCTTTAAGTCATTCCTGCCTTAGGAGATCTGAAAATACTTAACACACAAATCACGGCATCGAATGGTAATAAAGGGTAATTAAAATTGATAATTTTTTAAGCATAGGAAACATATTTTTCACATACATCACATAATAAGGAAGAGAAAATAAAACCATGCAATTTACATGAATAAGTGAGTGAAGAATTGAATAAATCACTTAAATTGAGCACAAAATATATCATAAAATATGGGTTTATCAACCTCCCCACACTTAAACAATAGCATGTCCTCATGCTAAATCCAAGACAAAAAGTAAAGTAAGGTGATGGAATTTCATGCAATGCAATCTATTCTAAATGCAACTACCTAAATGAATCATGCAATTCTAGTTTTTATTCACTTGTATATAAAGCTTACATGTAGTCAAATTAATTCATATCCTCAAGGAATCATATATGCATAGCCAAACCCTAGATAATGTTAAAGCACTTTTACAATTGAGATGGGTAAAAGTATTTCACAAACTTGCAAGACAATTAACAATTAAGCAGAGATATATGGTAATGAGCTATTGAACCCTCACTGGATTTTGTGTTTAATCTCTAGTCACTCAGTGTTTATTGGGTTAATCACTCTATTCTTTTTCTATCCTTACTTTCTATAACTTTGTTCTTCATCTAACCAATCAACAATTATAGAATACAGACATACAAAAATCATGAGGTATTTTTCAAGGTTGTAATGGGGCCAAGGTAAGGGTAAGGGTATATGTGTAAGGCTAAGTGAGCTAATAAGTGAATCCTTGATTAGTCTAAGATCTCACCTAACATACATACTTTATATAAATTAAAGTTTCTTAACCTATTTGCCTAAATTTTCCCACTTTGTATTGCAAACTCATGCATTAATTTTAATTTTTGAAATTTTGTCCCATGTGTATTGATTCTTTTTATTTTGCAATTGGGAATTTTTTTTTCATCAATGCACATGGTAATTCAATTGTTTTGATTTCAAATGAGCATGCTTTCCATATTTTGTTTTTGAAACAACTCATCCTTTTAAATTCCTACTTTGTTTCTATCATCCCATGTTCCCATAAAATTCTCCACACTTAAATAATATACAATTTCTATCTTAAGCTAACCAATGATTCAACTTGGAATTTTTTTATTTTATTTTTCTGCTTAAGGCTAGTAATGTGGTTAAATTGAACAAGAGGGGATTAAAAAACTCAAGGGGGCTAACAAGGGTGATGTAAAAGGTAGGCTAATTTGGGATAAGTGAGGGAAATTCAAATGATGGCCTCAATCATCTCTTGGTATGTATCTATATTCTATATTGGATATATAGATTAAAACAAAGTAAAGAACATCAGAATGAAAAAGAAGGATAAAACACACAGGAATGAAAATTATGGTTTGAATGTAACAATACAGTTAAGCTCAAAACTCACAGGCTGTGTGTTCTCCAGCTCAAAAAGCATATATCAGTTATGTATGTCATGCAAGTAAAAATTAAGAGTTCCCATTATTCTCAATGTAAATCTTAGGATGGCCCTTAAAATCTTAGTGTTTCTCCTTGATGAAATGTTGTTAACTAACTAACATGTAATGCTATATATACAAGGTGTGTGGATTGTTTTAATTTACTAAAGTTTCTAGTTTACTCCTTTTATTTTCAATTAAACCAAACTATCATATGCAAAAAGGGTAAACTATACTAATTAATCCACATATTCTATAACTAATAAGTTTAGAATTGCAAACTAAACTAGATGTCTAAGATATAAACTAAAGTGCAAAATACGGAAATAAAGTAAAAATACAGCAAAAGAACAATGTATAAGTACTGAAAAATAAAAATAAAAATACAGAAAAATAAATAAAATAAGATAAAAAGAGTCTGTAGTGGTTCACCAAAAAGATACGCCAGGGATGGCGACCTCCCCACACTTAAAATAAAGCATCGTCCCCAATGCTCACTCAAGCTGGTGTGAAGGAGTGTCATCACCGGAAGGGTGGGCTGCTGGAGTCTTTGTGGTAGCCTGAATGTCTGCAGACTGGATAAGTGTAGGAGGATCTGTCTGCTGCAGTGGAGGTGCAGACTGTAGAGGAATCTCTGGGTCTGCGGCCTGAATCTGGTGTGGCTCCTCATGCTATGGCGCAGCCTGCTCTGGTCCTGCCTGCTCAGCCTGGGTAGGTGTCTCCTCCTCGTGATCATCCTCCTCCACCTCAGATGTATCAGAAGAGGTGTCAGGCTCGGAGGGGATGTCGCCGCCGGATCGGATCATCAACTTGAGGTGCTCATAGCGCCGCTTGTTGCGACGCTCCATACGATCTAGGCGGACAAAGAGTCGATGCACCAAATGATAAATGAGCTCTGAGGCAGGTGGAGGTGCAGTGGTGGTAGCTGGTGTAGCAGTGGAAGAAGAAGGGGCAGCTGAAGATGTGGCTGCCTCACCAGAAGCGGTGAGGAATGGAGGTCTGTAGCCTAAAGCCTGAAACTTCCTGCTGTGAGGAATGATCTTCTTACAGTCTGTAGCAGTCGGCTTCGCATCAGCCAGCTCCCAAGGCACATCAGCTCGACGGCCTAGCTGGGTGACCAGATAAGGGAAAAGGAGAGTGCCTCTGACATGGACTCTGGCCATATAATACCGGATGAAACGTGGGAGATACAGGTCTTTACCCTCCATCACACACCAGATGAGGGTGATCATAGCGGCGGGCAGCTCTATCTCATGAGTGCTCGGCATAACATAGTTGCTCAGAATCTGGTGCCAGAGCCGAGTCTCATCATTTAGGTACATCAGCTTGATTCCCTTAGACATTGCTGTATTCTTTCCCATGACCCAGGGGACAGTAGGATCAAGGGCTATTCTTCGCTTGACAGCATCCCAGTCAAATCTCATAAAACGCATATCCTCATCAGCCTTTTGGTAACCGTCAGGCTGATCCAACTTAGGCTGAAGCTGGAGGATATCCTCAATAGCTTCCCCGGCAACGGCGCCATTTTGACGAACTGATTTTCTATCGGTAAAGAAATTCACAGATATAACCGCGTTGTAAGTATAGCTCCTAAACCAACAGAAAATCCTTTCGTATAAACGTTTTGGTTGTCACAAGTAACAAACCCAATAAAATTTATAAACCGAAGTATTCAAACCTCGGGTCGTCTTCTCAAGGAATTGCAAGGAGGTGTTCCTATTATTAGTTATGGGAAACAGTGTTTTTGGGTTTTAAAGGGTTTGAACAAGGGAAATAAGTTGCAGGAATTAATAAATTAATATCTAATAAAATTCTTGGCAAGGTATAAAAATTCGAAAGTCCTATTCTGGTTATCCTTATGAGAATTGAGTTTAATCCCACTTAGTTAACCTTTACGAAAGCAAGGAAAAGTCAAGTGGATTAATTAGTTAGATTCCCAAGTCCTAGCCAACTCCTAAGGAAATACTAGAGTTAGTGGAATTCAATTCAATTAGCAGACATAACAATCAATCACGATAAGTTGATAACTCAAGAATATCCAGTTAATCAATTAAAGCCAAGAATATAAAAAGCTAAATAAGAATCATAAATCTGAAATACCTCAATTGCATTAATAAGAGAAAATCAATCTAAACATAAAGAGTTCATAAGCCAATTTGGCAACATAAGTAATTAAATAAAAGCATTAAAGTATCTGAAGTAAAAGAGAAATATAAAGTAAAAGGAATATTGAACCTGAGAGGAAGTTGAAATAATAAGTTGAAATAATAAGAAATCCTAATTCCTTTAAGAGGAATCCTAATCCTAAAACCTAAGAGAGGGGAGGGGACCTCTCCCTCTAAAAATTACATCTAAACTATGAAAAGTGAATGATGGATGACTTCTCTCCATGAATGGATGCATTTCCCCACTTTATAACCTCTAATCTGTGTTTTCTGGACTTGGATCTGGGCCAAAAAGGGCTTCAGAAATTGCTGGGGCGTTTTCTGCAGTTTCTGGTGCGTGGCGTCTGTCACGCGTCCGCGTGGGTCACGCAGTCGCGTCATCTGGGAGTTTTCCTTGTCACGCGTTCGCTTCGGTCACGCGTACGCGTCATCTGCGTTCTGCTCAAGGCACGCGTCCGCGTCAGTCACGCGTTCGCGTCGCTGCCCTTTTCTTCAAAACTCCATTTTTGTGCTTTCCTTCCAATTTTGTGTGTTTCCTTTCCATCCTTTAAGTCATTCCTGCCTTAGGAGATCTGAAAATACTTAACACACAAATCACGGCATCGAATGGTAATAAAGGGTAATTAAAATTGATAATTTTTAAGCATAGGAAACATATTTTTCACATACATCACATAATAAGGAAGAAAAAATAAAACCATGCAATTTATATGAATAAGTGAGTGAAGGATTGAATAAATCACTTAAATTGAGCACAAAATATATCATAAAATATGGGTTTATCAGCGCCGTCTGTGGGGACAGCCGATAATGACTTTGTTTTGGTTCTTGGGGGGCTGACGGTGGAGCCGGGGCCCGCGGGGAAGGAATGGATCCCAGAAGTAGTAGGACAGCCGTCAGAGCTACCACTCGCGAGTGCACCAGATCCCCCCACGGCAACCCGAGGGACGACCCTTCAGGTGAACAGGCAGTGACAGCGCCAGAATAATACAAGAGCTGCGCAATAGGGTGCAAAACTTGGAGCGAGAAGTTGCCAACCAAGAAAGTCGTCAGCTGACTCCTAGTCAAGAGCGTTCCCGGTCTCCTCAAAGAGGAGAATAGAGTCTTCGAAGAAGTCACTCCAGGCGCACTCCAAGCCCCCGGACGGAGTCAGAGAGCCAGGAAAGCAGAGAGGCGCCGAGGAGACGACGAGATCCTCTGGTCTATTCCTGATCGCCAGCAAGAGATACCACAGACGAAGAATGGACGACGAGATCCTCTGGTCTACACCCGATCACCGACAAGAGATACCGAAGAGGAATATTGGGAAGGCGACAGAGAAAGAAGAAGAAGGAGCCAACCACAACAAGACCACCACAGAGAAAGAGCAAGGAGAAGCGGACCTCACAGAGAACACAGTAGGGAAGGACCGAGAAGAACCCGGCAGCTGGTGGTCATGGGGGCGACCCCTTTCCACCACTCGATCCTCGGAGTGCGGCTACCAAAGCACTTTGACAAGCCAACAGATATGAGGTACGATGGCACTCAAGATCCCCAGGAGCATCTTACGGCCTTTGAGGCCAGGATGAATCTGGAAGGGGTAGGTGATGAAGTAAGGTGCCGCGCTTTCCCCGTAACCTTAGCAGGACCAGCAATTCATTGGTTTAATGCCCTCCCCCAGTGCTCTATAACCACGTTTGCCGACATCAGTCATGCCTTCTTGGTCCAGTTCACCACGCGTATCGCCAAAGCGAAACACTCGATCAATCTGCTGGGAATAACTCAATGAACCGGCGAGCCGACCAGGAAATACCTGGATAGATTCAATGATGAGTGCTTGGAGATTGAAGGCCTAACTGATTCGGTGGCTAGCTTGTGTTTAACCAACGGGCTACTGAATGAGGATTTTAGAAAACACCTTACCACCAAGCCCGTCTGGACAATGCAGGAGATTTAGAACGTGACCAGGGAATATATCAATGACGAAGAAGTTAGCCAGGTCGTGGCAGCCAATAAACGGCAGCCCGCCTACTCTAATGCCCACCCATCTGGCAGTGGAGAAAGGTCTAAGGAGCACTCCAAAGACGGAGGGTCAGCTAGGACTTTCAAGTCCTTTTCCCGTGTCAGAAAGTTTACTAACTACACCCCCCTATCGGCTCCAATCGTTGAAGTCTATCAGCAGAGCCGACAAGGGCATTTTGTCGAAGCCCCGACAACTCAAAGACAGAACGGGAGGTAACAAAAGCCTCTATTGTGATTACCACAAGGGATATGGCCACAAGACCCAAGACTGCTTCGACCTGAAAGACGCCCTGGAACAAGCCATCCGAGAAGGAAAGTTAGCTGAGTCCTCCCACCTAATAAGGGAACCAAGGAGGAGGGACCATGACCGATCAAATGAGGATAAGAGCCGCGCCGTAAGACAAAGACGGGAACCCAAGAAGGACAATGAGCACGGCCTGACGGTGGTAAATGTGGTGGTCGGAAGAGACATCCCTCCAATATCAAAATCGGCTAGCAAGAAGGACGCCAAGGTCTTAGCCATGTCCTCCGGCTCCACGCCGTCCCCCCGGAGGGTACCTTCGATATCATTCGGCCCTGAAGATCAATGGTTTGACGAGGTTGCGGAGAACCTGCCGATGGTGATAACAGCAAGGGTGGGTACCAGCCTAGTAAAGCGGATCCTGGTGAACACAGGAGCTGACTCCAATATCATGTTTCGTAATGTGTTCGACGCTCTAGGCCTACGGGATACCGACTTGAGGGGCCACCAACACGGCGTAGTGGGCCTAGGCGATATCTTCATCAAGCCAGACGGTGTAGTTTCCCTCCCGGTCTCCATTGGCGGAGGCAAGGGGAAGAGGTCGCTAATGGCGGAGTTCATTTTCTTGAGTGACTCCACGGCCTACAACCTCATCTTAGGGAGGAAGACCATCAACGAATTTAGGGTAGTGATTTCCACCAAGCTATTGTTAATGAAGTTTGTTGCTGATGATGGATTAGTAGGGACTATCAGGGGAGACCTGGAGACAGCGGTCGCATGCGACAACGCCAGCCTCTCCCTAAGAAAGAAGTCTAAAGAAGCATCCGGTGTCTTTCTTGCCGACCTGGACGCCATAGTAGATGACAAACCCAGGCCGAAACCAGAGGGGGTCCTCGAAAAGTTTAGTGTCGGCGACTCTGATGAGAAATTAACCTTTGTAAATAGAAATCTACCCCATGACTTGAAAGAACCCCTGATAGAGATTATCAGATCCAACGGCGACTTGTTTGCCTGGACTCCAGCCGACATGCCGGGTATAGACCCCCAATTCATGTCATATCAGCTGGCCGTGAGACCGGAGGCAAAGCCAGTGGCCTAAAGAAGGAGAAAAATGTCCCAAGAAAGGGCGGAAGAGGTGGCCAAACAGACGGCTAGCCTACTAAAAGCGGGCTTCATTCGGGAACTGGACTACTCGGCTTGGCTGACAAACGTGGTCTTGGTTAAAAAGCCCAATGGGAAATGGAGAATGTGCGTGGATTACTCCGACCTTAACAAAGCATGTCCCAAGAATTCCTTTCCCCTACCCAACATCAGCTCTTGTTGACGTGGATTACTCCCTCATGGATGCCTATTCTGGGTATAATCAGATATCGATACACCGGCTAGATGAAGAGAAAACGGCATTCACAACGCCAGGAGGGACATACTGCTACAAGGTGATGCCGTTCGGACTGAAGAATGCGGGGACCACATACCAAAAGCTGATGAACAAAGCCTTCAGAGACCTCATCGGCAAAACGGTAGAGGTATACGTAGACGATATCTTGGTCAAGACCGCCAGGGCCGAGGACCTCATAAGTGAGCTAGAAAACGTCTTCACCTCTCTTCGTCAACACAAAATGAGGCTCAATCCGCTGAAGTGTGCCTTCGCTGTCGAAGCCGGTAAATTCTTGGGGTTCATGATAACCCAAAGGGGGGTGGAGGCCAACCCAAAAAAGTGTGAAGCAATCCTACAGATGAAGAGCCCGGGAAGCGTGAAAGATGTCCAAAGGTTAGCGGGCAGACTCACCACGCTATCCCGCTTCCTCGGCGCGTCGGCAGCAAAAGCTCTGCCTTTCTTTAACCTAATGAAGAAGGGAATCGCGTTCGAGTGGACCCCGGTATGTGAAGAGGCTTTCATGCAATTCAAAGAGATAATCTCGGCACCACCCGTCCTCGCGAGGCCTAAGAATGGAGAAGCGTTGTACTTGTACTTGGCAGTAACCGACGAGGCCTTGGCGGCGGTCTTGGTGCGAGTGGCATATGCGCTCCTGACCTCGTCGCGCAGGTTGCGGCAGTACTTTCAAGGACACCAAGTAATCGTCAGGACGGATCAGGCAATCCGACAAGTACTCCAGAAACCCGACCTGGCAGGTAGAATGATGACTTGGGCTGTTGAACTCTCCCAATATGACTTACAGTATGAATCCAGGCACGCGATCAAAGCTCAAGTCATGGCTGATTTTCTGGTAGAGGTGACAGGGGACCCTGCCGGGACACCGAGCACACGGTGGAAGCTCCATGTTGACGGAGCATCCAACCAAACATTCGGAGGAGCAGGAATCATCTTAGAAAACCCAACTGGAGTTGTATATGAGCAGTCAGTCAAATTTGATTTCCCGGTGTCAAACAATCAAGTAGAATATGAGGCCCTGCTGGGCAGCCTAGCTTTAGCAAGAGAGGTCGGAGCCACCAGACTGGAAGTATGTAGCAACTCGCAGGTCGTAACTTCTCAGATCAATGGGACCTACCAAGCTAGAGACTCACTGTTACAGAAGTATCTGGAGAAAGTCAAAGAGTTGAGCAAGCAATTTGAGGAGGTCACGGTCCAACACGTTCCGAGAGAAAGGAACACACGGGCAGACCTCCTGTCCAAGCTAGCGAGCACAAAACCAGGGACTGGTAACCGGTCTCTCATTCAGGGTTTGATAAAAGAACCAGCAGTGGCTTTACATCTAACCCGGTCAGATCCCTCTTGGATGTACCCGATCATCGATTTCCTGGAAAAGGCCAGGCTCCCCAGCGATGAGAAGGTGGCCAAAACAATAAGGCGAGAAGCGGCCAAGTATGCAATCATACAGGGCCAATTGTTTAAAAAAGGGCTTAGTCAACCACTGCTGAAATGCCTACGTCCCGACCAAATGGAGTTACGGAGTACGTCCTCTGGGAAGTCCACGAAGGATGCTGCGGTCACCACATCGGAGGGAAGGCCTTAGCTAGGAAGCTCATCAGAGCCGGGTATTACTTGCCCTCTATGATGGCGGATTCTAAGGAGTTCGTGAGAAGGTGTAAGAGATGCCAGAAAAATTCCAACTTCAACAAAGCGCCAGCAACTGAACTTAGCCTCCTAACGACTTCCCAACCTTTCTCACAATGGGGAATCGATCTTCTGGGACCCTTCCCGATCGGACCAGGGCAAGTCAAGTACCTGATAGTGGCGATTAATTATTATACAAAGTGGATAGAAGTCGAGCCATAGGCCAGCATATCCTCAAAAAATTGTCGGAAGTTCATATGGAGGCAGGTAATAGCAAGATTCGGCATCCCGAAAGCCGTTATCTCGGATAACGGGACAAAATAAACTGATAAAAAATTCGGAGAATTCCTTGCCGGTTTGGGCATAAAGCAAAAGTTCTTGTCAGTTGAACATCCCCAAACCAACAGACAAGTTGAAGTTGCGAACAAGGTCATCTTGCAGGGCCTCAAGAAGCGACTCAACCAGAAGAAGGGAGCGTGGGCAGACGAACTGGCCTCAGTTCTTTGGTCCTACCGTACAACTCAACAGTCGGCCACCGGGAAAACGCCTTTCCGGCTCACGTATGGGGTATATGCAATAATACCGTGGAAATCAGTGAGCTGAGCCCACGACTACTCTTAGGAGGAGTTGGAGAGGCTGTGGAAAAGGACTTTTTGGATGAAGCCAGGGAGATGGCCCATTTATTAGAAACTGAGCTAAAGCAAAGAATGACCCTGCGCTACAATGCCAAGGTGCTCAAGAGAGAGTTCGAACGGGATGACCTGGTCCTAAGGCGCAATGATATCGGGCTACCGACAACAGGGCAAGGAAAGCTGGCGGCAAATTGGGAAGGCCCTTACAGGGTGAACGAAGTGCTCGGCAGCGGCGCATACAAATTGGAACAGCTTGATGGCAAAGAAATACCCAGGACATGGAACGCGGTTAACCTAAGAAGATTCTATCCCTAGCAGCCGAGGCATGCTAGACGAGTAAACGTCCTACCGGTTCGACCAGGCGAGTAAGATTTATATTGCTGTATACGGGATCATTTGACTTATAGTTATTGATTATGCTATCTTTTTTACCCTGCATTTATATTATTCAACTTTATCATTATCATGCCTCGTTCATTGTATTTGAAACTCATCGTAATCTTTTTGCACGATCAATAAGCGAAATAGAAATGGTACACCGGGACTGATCACCCCTGTAACCCAAAATATTAAAAGCAACGGGTCGCAAGATGTTTAGCTACCAGTAAAACAGTAAGAAACAGTGGCGGTAGACAAGCAATTAGTTACATATATGCCAAAAACAGCAACCAAGTTCACCACAACTACCTTGTCACACATACACCAAAAAACGGCAGTCAAACTAGCCAAAAATATATAAAATTTACATATTACAAAAAACAAAGTACAAAGGCAAGACCAAATCACTTCTTCGGGATGTCGACAATCTTGCCATTCTTGATGGTCTAGAAGACGCCAACAGCTGAGGTGTCGAAGTCGGGAGCCAACAGCTTCACTTGAGCCTTGAGGGCCTCGTCAGTCATCAAGATGGTATTCTTCCCTTGCTTCACGGTCTCTTTGTACTTTCTCTTTAATTTGGTCACCTCATCCTTAGCCACAGTCGCCGAGGCCAGGGCTTTATCATGCTCTTTTTCGACTTCTTTTACCTTGCCCTGAGCGGAGTTGAGCTGACTCTCCAGAGTCATCTCCCTCTCGGTAAGCCGCGCAACGACGGCATCAGAAGTCTTGACCTTCTCTGCAGCAGTAGCCAGTTGCTTCCGGAGTGATTCTACTTCAGCTTTGTATTTGTTATTTGCTTGGACAGAGGATTCAAGCCTATTCTTCAAAGAATACGTCCCCGCCAAAGCAAACTCCGCCTTCCTCGCTATAGTGGCTCCTCGGAGCAACGTGCGATACATCCATCTCGCCTGCACAGGAAGATCTTCACCATGGAAGAAGTCCTCTGTGCCCGAGAGCAGTTGGGAATCGATAAAGTTTCTGGCATCAAACTTCTTCTCCATCACGGTGAGAGTTCCCTCCGGGCTAGAAGACGGTTTCCTTTTTCTGAGATTGTCCACTATCATCACATCCGGGTTCTCCACCTCGATCTCCGGCTGAGGTTCTGGGCCACCACTAGTCCTGATTATCTCACCATGGGAAGGTTGGGTCTGAGCTCTGGCCTCTACGGTATTCTGAGAAGGATTCTCTTGATTATTTGTGGCCTAGTTTTCGGGGGCCGGTTCTTCGTCGCTGTCGTCAGCAAAGAAGGTGTTAAACAAATCTTCAAGGCCAACTTGCTCGCCAGCCATCGACACTGGTACAGTACACGGGAGCTCGTTAGTTAAAAAAAAACTACTCACGTATATAATTCCTAGCTACATCCTGATCACCCATAAGAAGATGGGGATTAATGTTATTCTTCCCAAATACAGCCAATAAGACGTCGGCAACCCTTTTATTCTCTGAGGATAACCCTTTGTATGTAACTTTGGTAAAGGCGTTGGCCCCCGCCCTGAAACTCCAATAGGTCGGGATGCGACGCTCTCCCTCCAACGTCAGCCAAAACGGGTGATGGCCCTCCATTGGATGAACCTTGAAATACTTATCTTTAAACCCATGGTAGGAGTCCTCAAACAAACAAAAAATCCTCCAACCCTGGGCAAATCGGAAAGACATAAAGCCCTTCTTCGCCTTCCCCTCTTTAGAGGGGTTCGTCAAAGTAAAAAGAAACAAAAACACTTCAACGGAGACCAGCAGCTCCAGATATTTACAAACCATCTCAAAGCAGCGGATCGAAGCCCAGCTATTCGGATGCAACTGAGACGGCACTACGTCACACCGATTGAGTAGCGCATTTGAAAGGGGGGAAAGGGGATGCGAACTCCCACTTGAGTAAACATTGCCTTATAGAACCATATCCAATCGGCAATTCAAGGGGCATGCAGGTTTAGTTGATAGATTCGCTCGTGTGGGGCAAGGACAAAGACCTCTGAAGGTTATAGAAGGCTTAGAGAAGGGGGGTTGAATCTATGACCTTCTTTTACGTTAATAAACTTAACCCTTTAAAACAAACTTGCAATCTGAATCTGTTTGAACTCAGCAGCAGAAAATTTATGAGACAATTTCATTTTGTCTCATGAATATCAGAAACAAGACAGAGCAGAGAAGAGAAAAGCTGACACGATCATGTATCCTGGTTTGGTTGCCTTGTGCTATGCAACCTACATCCAGTCTCCACCACAACAGTGGTAGAATTTCCACTATAGTTAAAGTATTACATACACCAATTCCACAGAATTGACACAATCCATTTACACTCAAGTTCTAACCTAACTTGACTTTGGCTATGCTAATACTTAACTCTTCACTCTTAGTGCTAATCCAACTAAGAAAGAGATACCTCACAGGTACAAGATACAAGACACAGACTTACCTAAAAAAATCTGAAATAACTCTAGGCTTTTCTCTCAAGTGTATCACTCAGCCTCTTTCCACTCATTGGCTTTTACTTGAGCTCTCTCAATATGCCTTTTCACTCAAAAAATTACAGAAAGATAAACATAGAAAAGTAAATTACAATCTGTAAAACATGAAGGAGATTGACTTCTTCAACAACCTCTTTGTTATGTGATAAACCAAATTTGCACCTCTCTGATTTCGTTCTTCATTCTGGCGGAATGCCTCTTTGAAAGAAAGCACTGTCCAAGTTGATGAACTCTCTCAGAGATGACTTTTCAGAACATAAACCTCAAGAACACTGGTTATTTCTCCTTGATTCTGAATAAAGAGAAAATCTTCTTTTATCTCCTTGCATGTTGCTGGGTTGTTCTCTCTAGGTCAACTTATTGAGCCTTGTGCTTCACCAACACACCATCCACTTTTTCCCATTAATCCTCAGGATAGAAACTTTGCTCTGACCTTCTCTTGTTGACCGAAAGCCATAGGAAAGCAGAAAATAGATATCCTCAATGGTAAACCCAGATCTTAGCCATTGAAACACTACTTGGTCCCTAAGACACACTTTTGACCATAGATTCACAGCAGTGTTTATCAGAGAACACTTTTTCCATTTATCCAAAAATGGTAAAGCAGAAGATTTGAGATGAAGTGAAGAAAGTAAGTTGCATGCAAATGAAATAATGAAAATAAATCACCTTTTAATTTCTGACTCAGTTTAATATGGATTGACGTGGGTGATTAGATCTTTACTTTATGATTAAGCTTTCTCTTTCTTTCTTCTCTAATAAAAGTAGCAGGAGGAACACAGCTCTCTTTCTTTTGTTTTGTTGCTGACCGAAGCAATAAGAGAGAGGGAAGTCTTCAATCTTGGATGAGAAGCTTGATGGAGTCAACTTGGACTTGGGTTAGATATGTTTCCATTTAACCCAACTGATTCTATTGCTTAACAACCTTGGGCTTTTAGTGCTTTGTAGCCCACTTTATTTCTGGTTTAATTTTCTTTCTATTGGGCTGCTGCAATATTCTTTCTTTGTTCTAAATTAATTTGGGCTTTATTTGTAAGTTTAGCACACTATGAAAGCTTCATATTTTTGTTCCATTTATTTGGGCTGCAGCTATATATTGATTTTTGGTCTGCATCACTCAACCAAAATAATCAAACTAATTGGGTAATTAGCCCAATAATCTAATGTTTGTCATCATCAATTATGTTAGTTAATTTCTTAACTCAACAACCTCATAGTAGGACTCCTCGTCGGTCCCACCACACAAATAGTCGGCTTGTCAGAACTCGGTGAGCTCCTCTAGATCCATCTGGTTGGGGGAATTCTTCACGTCTGAAGTCACCCAGGCATACCGGTCATAAGGTGCTCTTTCAACGGGAGCCCGTACAACAGGACGCAAGGCCGTAGGACGCTGGGCCATACCTACAGTGGGGGCACCACTCAGTTAGTCTAAGAGATCGGGAGATCGGCATCAATACCAGAAAGCTACAGTCTGTCTATCAAAAGCTTATGGTCAAGTTAAGCCTAAACCTAGTCAAAACAGGGCCTAAACAACCAACGTCCTGGAATGGTAACCCCCTAATGCATCTACCTAATGCTAACAGTGTTCGATACGCAATCCAACCCAAAAGAACAACAACACACACACAGAAATGGCAAATAACTGTAAAGTAAAATTGAACAAGTTGAGAGGGAAGAAATAGAACATACCTGATCAGTTGCGTTGGTGTGAAGGAATCGAAAGGATAAGGGAAGTTTGGAAGAGAAAGGAAGGTTACAGTAGTGAATTTGGAACGAAGGAGGAGAGTGGCAATGGAACGCAATGGTAGAAGATGGAAACTGTATGAAAGAAACTGAAAGGAAAACTAACGCATGAAGAGGCGCGAAAGACAGGGGTAAAACAGTCATTGCACTCGGGGTTTTGAACTCATTATGAGCATTAAATGCTCAGCACAAGAAACGAGGCGAGAAGCAGCGCACCCCTGCAACGAAGAAGCCCACACGCCCAAGAGACGCGTCCTTGTCACGAGAAACCAACCAACCGGCACCGCAGGTAATGAGAAACAGAACGCACCACCTACGGCGCTCGCAACCCGCGGCCCTAACTGGCGCGTTGGGGGCACTGTTGCGGCCCAGCCCAGATGGCCCTATGACCGACCCGACCGGCACGCGCCTTTGTCGGGTCTGGACAACCACTCCGCAGGGCACCACATGCCTGGACCTTAACCCGAGCACCTTCCCTCCTAGGAGCCAACTCACCTTGTAATAGCTAGCAAGGGGAAGCTTCGCGGAAGGTGGGTCTGCTCACGCAGACCCCACCTCTGACACAGTATATATGGAGAGGGTCCTACCCCTTCTCCAAGGTACGTCACCTTAACTTTTCCTCCTCACCACCTGCACACCCACTGACTTGAGCGTCGGAGTCTCCTTGCAGGTGGCAACCCCCTTCACTCGCGAAGAACTCGGGAAGTTAGCAGTCCACGCTCCTCATTCCCAGGACCCAGGACAAGGCTGGGACCCACCTTACACCCGACAAACAACCACAACCCGTCTGGTAACCGATTAACCGTACATTAGAATAGTAAAATTATTCTAATTTATTTTTCTACGTTAATTCACTCAAAAAGATAATAATTATTAGTTTTCTAAAAAAATATATTTTTTACAAATAATTCTTTTTCAAAAAAACTCTACTTTCGTGTCTAATTTTAATTACAACTCAATGGTATCTGTTATTTTAAAAAATTAACAAATATATATTCCGAATGAAACTAAGGGAGCAAGAAGACAGTACTTTAACTAGGCTCAAATGAGCCTTGCTTTGCCCCGACTCTTACGAGCTTACTACGGAGCAAAACACACACCTCACACTATATAAAGAGAGCATTCAACTTTTCCTGATATGATCAACTCATTCTAACCCTAGCCTAGTCTTCTATCTTTTTAATTTCTTCTGATATGAGCTTTGAAAATTATAAAAATACAAAAAAACATGCACGAACCGTATCGAATAATTGATATTCAACCACACCCATATGCTACAATAATAAAATAACCATTTATGGATGATAATTTTGAAGGTCTTTTATTTCGAACAGTATGGCATGAAAAATATATCTAGATAATAGCATTTCTCCTGTTGAATAATGCTAATTTGGTGATTGTATATGGATATAAAAATTAGTTAAAAATGATAAGAATTTATTTTATTTAATATTTATTAATTATTGTTAAAATTAATAAATATTAAAACAAATTAATACTAATAATAAAGCAATTTAAATTAGAAGATACAGTAAAAAAATTGATATAAGATAGTACAAAAATTTTAAAAGTTTTTAAATACATCACTTATAGAATTTGTCTCAAATTTTTTAACAATTTTTCTCTCAATATAATTTAAGAGACAATATCCAAAAAAATTATCTTCTATCTTATTTTTTTGTTCTGTTTTTCGTAGTATTTATAACTGAAATTTTTTTCAATACTAGCCTTGAAAACCGTCAAATATTCACAATTAATGCAAGTTTTGAAAAGAAAAAATGAAGAAGATGAACATAAACAACTTCTTTATTCACCTAATTAAACAAGTGTTAACTAATGGAATGTATAAGCAAAACAATAAATATAATAAGAACACAGATGATCTATTAAAAACAATATTTTCATTCAGCACACATATTACTAACTCAGAAAACGTCAAAGAAATTTATTTTGCCTATATATGTCAAATAAAAAATATCATAAATATATAAAAAAGAGAAAGTTTATAGACCAGCAGTTTATTAAAATATAACTAATATTTAACCAACAAAAAAAAAGTAAGTAATCTTTTATAATTAGATGTAATCTTACATTATTAAAAATATTAATAATAACTAATTAATAATTACAACTTACAAAACTTGGTGATTCCCTAACACTCCTCTATCATAAATCAAAGAGACTTTGTTGAACACAACCATATGGTGAAATTTATCCACAAAACTCAGTACCATAGACATTAAGAATCTTAGTTTCTTTTGGAATTACTGTCCTCACTTTTCTAGCAAAAATATATCATATATCTTTTTGAACACTAAAAAGGTAAAATTGTTCATGATAGACAACTAAATATAAATTA
>NC_029787.2:44833565-44835399 GCF_000816755.2 Arachis ipaensis | reverse complement strand
AATTTAAACATATAGATATTACTACAATATGATAATATTAGTTCATTCATATAATCGGTTTTATTATTAATAAGAGTTTTTGTTATAGATGTGTATTATTTTTAAGGTTCTGAAAAATGAACCGATCATTGAACCGTTTTAATTACTGATTTATTAGTTTATAGATTACACCGATTTAATTGTGGTTGAATCGAAAAACTGTTTTATAATAAAATAATAAATATAAATAAACTGATATCATATAACCATGCAGACAAACTCAACAATTATATTAAATTAGAGAAAGTATAAGATATAGTGTGAATAATTCAACTATCAGTAAAACAAGCAAATTCACAACAATTAAGAAGGAAGGTTGAATTAGTGAGAGAATGAGCTTCTTGCAGCAGAAAAGAGGGAAAATTGAAACAACAATCAATGAAATAATGCTAGCTGCCCCTTTCTCTATTCCTCTATTATAAACACACCAACTATAGTTATAGTCTAACAAATTTCAACAAATCCAAATTAATATTACTCACTAGCAAGAACAATCTCAACAGCAAGAATCACAATAACAATAATTTAATGAATTAACAAGAGCAAGATTCGAATAAAAAAAACCAACAACCTAATAACAAAAAAACAAAAGCAATCTATATCCCAAGAATCACAATAACAATTTAAAAAATTAACAAATTAACAATTTAAAAAAAAACACAGCAACTCAATAATTTGAAAAACAATAATAGGTATATCAAATAAACAACAACAAAACTTGAATAGAAAAATCCAACAAATTAAATCGCAGCAACCTAATAATTTAGCAAATTAAGACAACAACAGCTCAATAATATAGTAAATTATCAACTTAACAAGTTCAAGAATAAAAAATCACAATAAAACCAAAAATATTAAATACAACAGAGCAACAACATAACAGAAGTAAAAAGGTGAAGCATATGAATCTTCTAAATTGAAACAGTTATATGATGAAGGTATAGATATAGGGTTCCTGGAGAAGAGTTGGCTGGATCGTTGCGAAACTGGAGAAGGAGTGGTTGGACCGTCGCAGAACTAGAGAAGGGGTGACTGGACCGTCGCGTAACTAGAGCCGTGGAGGGTGGAACGCGGCGGAACTGGAACAAAGGAGGGTAGAGCGCGGCAGAGCTGGAGCAGAGGAGGGCTGGAGCGCGGTGGACCAGAACCGACGCGGCGGAACAGCGGCTGCTCCACGGAGAAACGACACGAGACAAGTTGCAGTGGGATGGCGGCTTCGAGCATATGTGATGCGATGCGACGCGACGGCTGAGACGAGCGGAGACAATGCTAAAGTAGTGGGCGACGGCTAGACCAGATTCGACGGCGGCAGTAGGACGGCGGCGGTGATAGCTTAAAGAAGAGAGTAGCGATGGAGGTTAGGATTTTTTCTTTTTAGAGAGGGATGCAGAGGGAAGATGAGTGGGAGACAGAGAGGGAGACGGTGAGACTCTTTTTATTTTTTTTAATTTTCTTTTTTTTTTAATTTAAAATTCAAAATGGTGGGTTAAAATGTGAAAATCGGTCGGATCTCGATTCGGTCCGATGAACCAATCCAACGGTCTAATTTTGATTTTTAAAATAAACAGTTATGTTATTTGTTCGAACCGTTTTTTTGTCGGTTCACGGTTCGACCAATTCAACCGGTCAGTTCAAACTGATTTTCAGAACCTGAATTATTTTCTTTTTTAAATTTTTGTCAGGGTTTAGAATTTTAAAAGAGAAAAACTCTTAAAAGTTTGAGCTATTAATAGTGGTTTGAATATACTTAAGAATTAATTAAATTGTTTAATCATAAGATATAATTTTTTAATAT
>NC_029787.2:44822827-44833446 GCF_000816755.2 Arachis ipaensis | reverse complement strand
GGTTTTCTAAAAAAATTCTAATTTACAAATAATCAAATTAATTTATATTTAAAAAAAATAAATCCTTTTAAAATATTATTTTATATTTTGAATAAATTACTATTTTTATTCATAAAAGTTTAAGATATTGATAAATCTCTATTATCACATAATCGGTATGATTGACCCTAAAATTGTCTGATAAAAAATTAGTTAGAGAACCAATTGAACCAACAATTAATTAGTAAACTATTAGAATTGGCCGAATTTTTTATGAGTTTTCGGTTTGGGGTAATACTCTCAAAAACAACGCCATTTTAATTTTTATTAAAAAAATAGTTAGAAATGAGTCTCAATTTAAAGGTGGTTTTATTTTAGTTTTTACCAAGTAACGTCTTGATATATATATATATGGTAAATTCTATGATGTAGAAAGAGAGAATCTTCTACACCTATATATATTTGTTGTCAATAAAAAAAATTGCTAAGTGTCTAAAATGAAAAAACTTAAAAAACAATATTTGTTATTGCAGAATTTTTTTATTTTTGTTGCTTCTTGATGTTTAATAACTAAATGTAATAAATATTTATTTAATTAGTGATTATAAAAAAGATGTTGGACTTTTTATTTTTATTTTTTTTTTGTGAATTCTATTTATTTTGGATCAGACCACATTTATAAATAAAAATTGAAAATATAGACCTAAATTTTAAAAATGTTTTATATGTATTAAAGCATGTATTAAGTATGGTGCAACAGAAAAAAAAAATCTCCTTCTAAGATATTCATAAGAAATACATAAATTTTTTTTATGGTAATTAGACATTTTTTTAGAATAATAATTAACAAAATTTATATTAAAATATTAATTAAATTAAATAATTATTTAAAATAACTGTCAAAATTTATTAGAAATACCACAAGAGTAATAATTTGGTTAAAAATTTGAGAAAGTAATATATATTTAGAAAAATAATATGTTTACAGTTTAAAAGGTTAAAAAATATACATAAATAATAGTTATAGTAAATAATATAAAATTTGTGATATACGCAAATATAATTTTTATTTAGGTTAAAAAAAAATTATGTATTTCTTGTGAACATCTTAGAAGGAAACCCTCTTTTTTTCTGTTGCACCATACTTAATACATGCTTTAATACATATAAAACAGTTTATAAAATTTAGGTCTATATTTTCAATTTTTATTTATAAATGTGGTTTGATCCAAAATAAATAGAATTCACAAAAATAAAAAATAAGACACCCTTAATAATAATAAATATTTAATTAAAATATAATTGATTGAGTGCATTAATTTTATATTTCAAGTGTTGCAGAAAAACCTTGATAGATTCTAATTTTCAACTAGCAAACATCAAGCAAATAAACATTTATATATTCTTACCAAAACAAAAAGGAAACAAAAAGAAAAGATTCCATGAGTTTAGATTCGATATCAAAAAAGAAAGATTCACTCTTAAAGATTGATCTTCATTATATAGTTAGTAATCCTCCAAGGATAAATTTAAAGAAATGGAAGCAATCAATGATCACAATTAGCAATCTATGATTCAAGCAAAACAGCAAGTGATTGAGAAATAAACTCTAAGATCAGATTATATATCCATGTAAAGCTATTGCACATTACAATCAAGCCAAAGAGGGAAGGATTCCCTCTTCACTGCCAATGGGTACAACATTGTGCAATGGCTAGTTTGATAAAAAATACTATTCCAACATTAAAGAAGAGATATCAAGCTCTATATACGAAAATTCATCCAAGGAAAAAGGCAACCATTTAAACCAATTCAGATCATACACATACATCTTTTATTCTTCCTTGTTTAAGTGTGTTCATTTTTTTTTGTCTAAAATTAAGTTCATATTGAGAGATACAAAAAGTAAAGAGATTTAGTTCACACGAAAGAAATTTATACTTTTGTTTCGAAAATGTACTAAGACTATATTGCACTTGATTCCTCTCATTTAAGTTAGGTTAGCACTTAGAGGTTACTAAGCTTGGAATTAGCTTAGGTGTGTTACAAGAGTGTGAGTCTTTTAGAATTGGTGTTTGAATCAATCTTGATTATAGTGAAAATTCTTCTATTGTTTGGGGTGGAGACTGGACGTAGGTCACATTACACTTAGTGGCTGAACCAGGATATATTGTGGTGTCACTCTTTTATATCTCTCATATATGAAATTTCTATTTATGTTCAGTTATATCGAGAAGAAAAAAAAAAGAGAAATAATCTCCTAATTTTAGAATATTGCATAATCAGAATTAAAAAATACTAAAAGTGGTTCTTTGATTCAATCCCACTTTCTCTATTTACTTGGAAACCTTCACAAACTTATCATAATATAAGTCAGATCACTGTCTTATCCTAATTGATTTGCTCAGAGAATCAAGAAATAAAAGAAAAAGACCCCACAGATTCAAGTTTGATAAACTATGGTTGACAAATGAGAATCGCGACCACAAGTGAAAGAGGTTTCGGGAAGTTTTCCAGTGTGCATCTAGGAGAAGATAGAAAAGTGTGGAGGGATGGTGAACAGTTGGGGCAGAAAACCTCTGGGGACATTCCAAAGAGGATAAAGGAAGCACACAAAAAAATCTAAGCCACCTCAACATACTAGCAAAAGTTGAGAAGGTTTTAAAGATGACAAAAAAGAGGAATCTAATTTAGATGAACTCATAAAGGTGGAAGAAATATGGTAGACTTAGAGGTTAAGAGCAAGTTTACTAAATCATAGTGACAAGAATACTAAATTTTTCAACCGAAAAGCCTCGTAAAGAAGAGAAGAAAATAGTAGAATCAATTCTTTACGACACAGGGATTAAATATGAGGACAGAGAACAAAAAAAAGCTGTCATCACAATTTTCTTTGGGAAACATTTTTCAACAGAAGAAGCAGTGGTCAGGAGAAGGACAAATGCAGAGAGATTCGAGATCCTCAATGTTGATTTTACAAAAGAAAAGGTGTTTCAAGAGATACAACATATGCATCTGATGAAATTTCCTATACCAAGAGAGATATGATAGATGAGAATTATTGCATGGTTTGGAATCAATCAAAGACAAGCATCACTTCGTTGGTAGCATAGTCCAAACCAACAACGAATTCTCACTATCAAATAATAAAGTCACAATACAAAATAACCGAGAGTATTTAGCTCTCGGGTCGTCTTCCCTAGGAATCTTATTCTCATTTAATTCCAAATAAAAAATAATTATGATTTATTCAATTTAATATTTATAACAATAAATAAGATTATCATTATATAAATTATTTATTATAAAATAGATTAATTTATGATCATAATTGATATATGTATTATTTATAAACAACATCAGATCATATATTCATGGTAAGCTATTGCACATTGCAATCAAATCAAATAAAAAAGTTATTCATATTCAAAGCGAATGACTATCTCCTTGACGAATGGACCGGATAATAATAATACATAAAACAAAAAAAATAATTCCTACACTGAAGAAAAGATTAAGCTACCTATATACCAAGGAATCATTAAAGAAATAAGGCAACCATTTTGACACACATTGAAAAATAGAGGCTTTGTTGATTTTATTCTTTTTTGTGATTGAGTGTGTTTCAATTTTTCTATTGTCAAAAATTAAGTTTATATTGAGAAATACAAAAAGCAAAAAGAGTTAGTTCATACAAAAGTTATTCTATATATTTATTTGAGTGATTGATTTTAAAAGTGTACTGAGATTAAAATATACTTGGTTCTCCTTATATAAGTTAAGTACTTAGAGATTGTTAAATTTGGGTTAGTTTGTTTAGGTGTATTATAAAATTGTGAGTCTCTTAGAATTAGTGATTGTAATTATTTTTTATTATAGTGGAATTAAATTTTATTATAGTTCGTGGTAGAAACTGGATATAGATTTTATTGTACTTAGAAATTAAATCAATATATATTATTGTATCATCTACTTCTTTTATCTTTATTATTATATATTTAATAGGAGACAAAACCATGGTAAGCTATTGCACATTGCAATCAAATCAAATAAAAAAGTTATTCATATTCAAAGCGAATGACTATCTCCTTGACGAATGGACCGGATAATAATAATACATAAAACAAAAAAAATAATTCCTACACTGAAGAAAAGATTAAGCTACCTATATACCAAGGAATCATTAAAGAAATAAGGCAACCATTTTGACACACATTGAAAAATAGAGGCTTTGTTGATTTTATTCTTTTTTGTGATTGAGTGTGTTTCAATTTTTCTATTGTCAAAAATTAAGTTTATATTGAGAAATACAAAAAGCAAAAAGAGTTAGTTCATACAAAAGTTATTCTATATATTTATTTGAGTGATTGATTTTAAAAGTGTACTGAGATTAAAATATACTTGGTTCTCCTTATATAAGTTAAGTACTTAGAGATTGTTAAATTTGGGTTAGTTTGTTTAGGTGTATTATAAAATTGTGAGTCTCTTAGAATTAGTGATTGTAATTATTTTTTATTATAGTGGAATTAAATTTTATTATAGTTCGTGGTAGAAACTGGATATAGATTTTATTGTACTTAGAAATTAAATCAATATATATTATTGTATCATCTTCTTCTTTTATCTTTATTATTATATATTTAATAGGAGACAAAACTAAAATAATCTCCTAATTTATCAATTTTATTGTATAAATTGTAAAGTGATTATTACTTTTTTTTTATTCAACTACATTCTGAAATCACTAAAAAATCTTTAACTATTATATAATTTGCATAATTTGAAAGCTTAGATATTCATGTTACATTAAATTTGATGAGTTGTATTTTTATGGTGCTATTTTTTAAAAAAATAAACTAAAAATTATATTTTAAAAGAGTATCACACTTTCTAAAAAGCTTTGAGTTTCGGCCTTTCAGGTCAAATTATAAGCTAAATGACTTAAGAAGATACTTGTCCGGTTTGTAATTCTTTTGCAGAATCTTTGCTCTATGTCCTTTGCGATTGCAGAATTGCAAAAAAATGTGGAAGAACATTAACACTTCATTGAATTTCGGTATGTTCTTTAGTCAATCCCTCTTTTTTTGGTTGTTAAAAAATTTATCAACTCAATCCCATTACCAAGGCATTCTTTGGCCTTGTTGTTTACTTGCATCCTATAATTTTTTTGGTATCATCGTAACAAGCATATTTTTTTAGAGAAATAATGAAGTAGATGAAGGTAAAATTCATGATTTGGCTATGTACTTAACTAAAGAATATAACTCAGTATATGAAGAGATAGCTAAGGTAAGGAGAAAGGTTGGGTGTTTTGTTGAAAAATAAATTCGTTGGATCTCCCAAACTCTCTCCTCGTTAAGCTGACATCTAATGGATCTATTACAAAAGATGGTTAGGCGGCTTGCAGAGGTCTATTAAGAGACCATGAAGATAAGCTTTAGGCTTGTCATAATGTAAATTTAGGTAACTGTAGTAGAGTTCTGGAGCATTCTATTGAGTTTGGAGTTGGCTCTAAACCTTGGGTACATGAATGTTTGTATGAAAGTAGACTTTAAAGTAGTAGAAAGTCTCTTCCTTCAAGAAATCATGAAATTGCACTCTACGGGAGCATTAATTTTCGCTATTAAAGAATGTTGCAGTAGGCTACGTAATTGAAACATCTATTATAAATTTCGAGAAGTAAATGCTTATGTAAATAGATTGGCATGGCAAGAATATGAGCTTTAGTTGAGATGTCATTTTTTTTTTATTTTTTCGTATATTTCTTTAAGTTTTCATACATATTTCATTGAAACTGCATTTTCTAAAGTCTAATTTTTTTTTTAGACTTTGTGTCCCAGTGTCTATAAAAAAACAAAAATTAATAAAGTAAATTAATAATAAGAGTTAAAGTGAATACCTTTTAACTTTTAAAAGAACAAAATCAATAAAGATTTTTTTTATAGGAATCAAGTTAAAAATACTTATCTATTCTATTATATAAAAATCGAATTTCTGCACTTAATAATGGAGCTGACGTGGCATGCTTCTGAGAGTGTTTTGCGAATTATTTCTTTTAACTCATTAAATACAAGTTATTACGATAAACTAACTATATCAACTAATTAATTTGATTAGATATTTTAATATCATATAATTTATTATAATTTATATCAATTTGATTTGGTAATATTTCCTAATTCATTTATTTTAATATTCTGTTAGTATTTTTTAATTTAATTATTTTAATTTATTAAACCAAATTTATTGTGTGTACTAATTAATTAATTTGATTAATTTATTAGTTATTAAATAATAAATTTATGAATAAAATAGACAACTGAGATATTTTCAACTAATAATCAAATCAAATCAAATCAAATAATATATATTAAGCTAAATTCAAATCATGTGAATTAAAAACTAAATTGAAATAAGATAATTTCTTACTTATTCAAGTTGAGTGCAATAAATACAAATTAATTTTGTTAGATAATCATATTTATCTGGCCTACTATATATAGATAGCCACACAAAATTATAAGAATCATAATTTTTATTACTCTTGCTATTTTAACTCTTCTTTTCTTTTTCTTTTTTTTTCTTTATGTATAATTTCTTTTATGTATAACTGTATCCAAAATGATAAAGTACGGATGAGTGTTTTATTGATTGTTTGTTTGATGAATATATCTCAATTTAGGCATTCTACTAATGTGGATGGAAGTTGACCTATAGCAATTCAAAGTGGCCAATGTATTTTTTTATAGTATTAGATAGAAGAATATTTGTTAAGATGAATATACCCATTGTAATAATTTTTTTTTCAATTGTTATATTTTTATGTTAGTCATGTAAATTTTTTGAAGGCACGAGATAATAAAATAAGTTGACTTTAATATCATTAGAAGTTAAATTTAATGGTTCAAACAGCACCACTAATTATGTTTAAAAAGTAATTTGTAATAATAATGTGATTTATATATTAATTTTTTTGAGTAAATTCATTTTAAAATACATAAATTAGACTCAATTACACTAAAATTTTAAAAGTAATATAGAATTTGACAACAAATTTAACACTCATTAAGAAAATAAATTTATTTACGGCTATTTCCTAATTATAAATAATAACAAGACTTACAAAAAATATTAATGTCATCATTCTTATTAATTAAATCATAATATTAGGTAGTTGATAGTTTTATAGGCGAAAATTATTAAGTAATTACGTAAAAATTAGCAACGAACAAGCAATAAGAATTTAGAAAAAATCTATTATATAATACAAATTTCATAATTAAAATATATCTCATATCATATTCTCATATATTCTATTTATTATCTATTCTATTATATAAAAATCAGGTTTCTGCAATTAATGATGGAGTTGACGTGACATGCATGCTTATGAGAGTGTTTAGCGATTTATTTCTTTTAACTCATTAAATACAATAAAATAATAAATCTATATAAAATAGGTTCTCGAGATATTTTTCACTAATAATTAAATCAAATCAAATCATATTTATTGAGCTAAATTTAAATCATGTGAATTAATGACTAAAATAAAATAAGATGATTTTTTACTTATTCAAATTGAATGCAATAAATAAAATTAATTTTGTTAGATAATCATAGTCTTCTGTTCTTCTATATATAGATAACCACACAAAATTATAAAAATCATCATTTTTATCACTTTTGCTTTTTCAACTCATTTTTTTATGTATAAATATACTCAAAATGAGAATGTATGTATGAGTGTTTTATTAATTGTTTGTTTGACAAATATTATAGTCTGAAAATGTCTCAATTTAGGCATTCTACTGCTGTCGATGGAAGTTGAACTTGTAGTAATTTAGGGTGATCATGATATTTTTTTATAGTATTATATAAAAACATATTTTTTAAAATGAATATACCCATTGTAATTAATTTTCTTTGTCAATCTGTTATCTTTTACCTAACAAACAATATCCATGTTGAATATATTATTTTCATCAGAAGCCATACATAATTGATTGATAATTCTATATATAAAAATACTCATGTGGTAACTAAATACCATATTGTTATCTCGCTAAAATTAATTCTCCTATGATTATGCGAATGTATAGCACTATCAGATGAAAATTGATTGGATTACGTTTATGTCCAACGAGGTAGGTGATCTTTTAGGCCTAATCACGATCAGAGTTGAGGAAGGTTTGAAAAATGCTAATAATACAAATACTTTTTATTTTTAATACCCAATAATAAATATATAAATTAAAATTAATATTGTTCCTGATAAACCCATATTTTATGATATATTTTGTGCTTAGTTTGAGTGATTTATTCAACCCTTTACCCACTTATTCATATTAATTGCATGGTTTTACTTTTCCTTCCTTATTATGTGATGTATGTGAAAAACATGTTTTCTATGCTTTTAAATTAATTATTTTAATTACCTTTATTTCCATTCGATGCCGTGATTAGTGTGTTGAGTAGTTTCAGATCTTCTAAGGCAGGAATGACTTAAAGGATGGAAAAGGAAACATACAAAAATGGAAGGAAAGCGCAAAACAGAGTTTCTGAAGAAACTGGCATCCACGCGGCCGCATGGGCGACGCGGACGCGTGCCAAGCGCGAATCAACAGCGACGCGGCCGCATGACTAACGCGACCGCGCACCTTAAGTAGAACGAATATGACGCGGTCGCATGACTGACGCGACTGCGTGGCAAGGAAAAGCTCCGAACGACGCGACCGCGTGACCCACGCGGACGCGTGATAGAGGCCATGCACCAGAAATTGCAGAAAACGCTCAAAGCGAATTCTGAAGCCCTTTTTGGCCCAAATCCAAGTCCAGAAGGCATAGACCAGAGGTTATGAAGTGAGAGAATGCATCCATTCAAGAGAGCTCGCCAATTTTTACTTTCCATGAATTAGATTTAGTTTGGAGAGAGGTTCTCTCCCCTCTCTTTAGGATTAGGATTTAGAATTAGGATTTTTATTCACTTTCAGGATTATCTCTTTTGATCAGGTTCAATATTCCTTTTATTTACTTTTGCAAGCTACTTTATGAATCCTTTCATGTTACAGATTACTCTTTTATTAATGTTAATTGAGGTATTTCAGTTTAATATTGATTTCTTTTATTTATGATATTGTTGTTTTTACTCTGAAGACATCTTTATTCCAAGTAGATTTATTTTTCTCCTTTTGGTCTTAGTTAAGAAATCAGTAACTCAGGAGTTATCAAACTCAAACGTGATTGATAATTGTTATCTTTGTTAATTGAATTGAACTTCCATAATCCCAATCTTTTTTTAGGAAATAAATAGGATTCGAAGATCAAACCAATTAATCCCTTGACCTTCCTTTATCTTAGTAAAGGTTAACAAAGTGGAATTAAGATTCAATTATTATCATCATTGATAAGGATAGCCGGGATAGGACCTCTAATTTCTCATACCTTGCAAAAAGTTTGCTTTACAGTTATTTATTTATTTTAATTGCCATTTAATTTACTTGTCATTAAATTACTCCTTCCTCATTCTTGAAACCCCAAATTTACAATCCTCATAACCAATAATAAGAACATACTTCCCTGCAGTTCCTTGAGAAGACGACCCGAGGTTAAATACTCGGTTATCAATTTTAAGGGGTTTGTTACTTGTGACAACCAAAACGTTTGTAAGAAAGGTTGATTGTTTGGTTTAGTAACTATACTTGCAACGAGAGTTTACTATAACCTCTAAACCATCAATCTTCAGTTCTTTCAAAATGGCGCCGTTGCCGGGGAACTGCTAACGTGTGCCTTTGATGAGCGGATATTTTATACGCTTTTTGGGGTTAATTTCATATAGTTTTTAGTATGTTTTAGTTAGTTTTTAGTTTATTTCCATTAGTTTTTAGGAAAAATTCATATTTCTGGACTTTACTATGAGTTGTGTATTTTTCTGTAATTTCAGGTATTTTTCTGGCTGAAATTGAGGGAGCTGAGCAAAAATCTGATTCAGGCTGAAAAAGGACTGCTGATGCTGTTGGATTCTGACCTCCCTGCACTCAAAGTGGATTTTCTGGAGCTACAGAACTCGAAATGGCGTGCTTCCAATTGCGTTGGAAAGTAGACATCCAGGACTTTCCAGCAATATATAATAGTCCATACTTTGCTCAAGGATAGACGATGTAAACTGGCGTTCAACGCCAGTTCTCTGCCCAATTCTGGCGTCCAGCGCCAGAAAAGGATTAAAAGTTGGACTTCAACGCCAGAAATGGATCCAAACCTGGCGTTGAACGCCCAAAATGGCCTTATGCACGTGAATTACTTAAATCTCAGCCCCAGCACACACCAAGTGGGTCCCATAAGTGGATCTCTACACCATCTGCTATAGTTTACTCATTTTCTGTAAACATAGGCTACTAGTTTAGTATTTAAACAACTTTTAGAGACTTATTTTGTATCTCATGACATTTTAGATCTAAACTTTGTACTCTTTGATGGCATGAGTCTCTAAACTCTATTGTTGGGGGTGAGGAGCTCTGCTGTGTCTCGATGAATTAATGCAAGTATTCCTGTTTTCTATTCAAACATGCGTGTTCCTATCTAAGATATTTATTCGCACTTCAACATGAATGTGATGAACGTGACAATCATCATCATTCCCCCAT
>NC_029787.2:44819528-44822691 GCF_000816755.2 Arachis ipaensis | reverse complement strand
TTGATCTTAAAATTTTTAAGTTTGGTGTTCCTTGGTGTTTTTCCTCCAAAATTTTCGAAAATAAGGAGCATTAGATCTAAAAATTTTAAATCTTGTGCTATCTTATTGTTTTTCTCTTTCCTCTTAAAAATCAAAAATATCTTTTCTCTCTATTTTAAAAACAAATTTTCGAAATATATTTCTAAAATTCAGATTTTTATTTCAAAATTAAAATTTTTTTTTTCAAAATCATCATATCCTTTTCAAAACTTCCTAATCACTTTCTCTCTCCTCAGTTTTTCGAAAATCTTCACTCAATTTTTATTTACTTTATTTTAATTTATTTTATTTTCGAAATAAATATATAAATAAATAAATAAAAATATTTTTTCTATTTTACATCATCTCCCTTTCTCCATCATGGACCTAAGCGGAAATGAACAGTCCAGGAGGACTCTGGGGTCATATTCTAACCCCTCTACTGCTTCATATGGGAGTAGTATCTGCATACCCTCCATTGGAGTCAGTAGCTTTGAGTTGAATCCTCAGCTCATTATCATGGTGCAGCAAAGTTGCCAGTATTTCGGTCTTCCACAGGAAGAACCTACAGAGTTTCTGGCACAGTTTTTACAAATTGCTGACACAGTACATGATAAAGAAATAGATCAGGATGTCTACAGACTATTACTGTTTCTATTTGCTGTAAAAGACCAAGCTAAGAGATGGTTGAATAACCAACCTAAGACCAGCATAAGGACATGGAAACAACTGACAGAAAAATTCCTGAATCAATATTTCCCTCCAAAACGGATGACACAGCTAAGGCTGGACATCCAAGGCTTTAAACAAGGAGATAATGAATCTCTTTATGATGCCTGGGAGAGATACAGAGAGATGCTACGAAAATGCCCCTCTGAAATGTTTTCAGAATGGGTTCAGTTAGACATCTTCTACTATGGGCTTGCAGAAGGAGCTCAGATGTCTCTAGATTACTCAGCTGGTGGATCTATCCACATGAGAAAAACAATTGAAGAGGCTCAAAAGCTCATTGATACAGTTGCCAGGAATCAGCATCTGTACCTAAGCAGCAACCCTTCCATGAATGAAGAGGTTAAAACAGTAACTGCTGAACTCAGTCCTGTAAAACAAGCTGCTGAATTCAATCAGCAATTGGACTTCCTAACAAAGCAATTAGCCGAATGCAAAGATAGACTACAAGAGACAAGGATGGCTAATATACATATGGAAGAACAGTTTAAGCAAACAAAGCAGCAGCTATCAAGACAAATAACAGAAGAATGCCAAGCAGTTCAATTAAGAAGTGGGAAAAATTAAATACCCCACCTCAAGGTAGCAAAAAGCTAAGGAATGAGCAAACCACCCAAAATTCACCTGAGGACAGTAAGAGCCCAGGGAAAAATAATTCTGGCACTAAAACGCCAGAAAATTGGTGGAAGGCTGGCGCTGAACGCCCAGACCATGCCCAAAACTGGCGTTCAACGCCAGAAACAAGGCAAAACTGGCGTTCAACGCTAGAAATGGGCAAGGATCTGGCGTTGAACGCCCAAACTGGGCAAGATCTGGCGCTAAACGCCCAAAATGGGCACAATTCTGGCGTTCAAACGCCAGGAGCAGACAAGGAGCTGGCGTCCAGTTTCACTCTAGCTTCTAACTCTGGCACTCAATTGCCAGTGAGGGATCAGCCACACACAAATGCTGATAACAACCCCTCTAAAAAGGCTTCTTCAACCACTTCTGTAGGTAATAAACCTACAGCAACTAAGGTTGAAGAATATAAAGCCAAGGATCCTATGGCATTGCCATAGATCACAATATGGAGGCCATTTCGGAGGTGAGCGAACAGCCACCAAGGTCCTCCAATGTGGTTTCTATTGGCCCACACTCTATAAAGATTCCCGAGAGTTTGTACGTAACTGTGACAGTTGCCAAAGAGTTGGCAATCTGCCTCATGGTTACGCCATGCCTCAACAAGGAATCTTAGAGATTGAGTTGTTTGACGTATGGGGAATTGACTTCATGGGACCTTTCCCACCATCATACTCAAACACTTATATTCTGGTGGCAGTTGATTATGTATCAAAATGGGTTGAGGCCATTGCCACACCCACCAATGATACTAAGACAGTGCTGAAGTTCCTCCAGAAACATATCTTTAGCAGATTTGGTGTCCCTAGAGTACTAATCAGTGATGGGAGTACTCACTTCTGTAATAAACAGCTTTACTCTGCCATGGTTCGGTATGAAATTCGCCACAAGGTGGCTACTCCATATCATCCACAAACTAATGGGCAAGCTGAAGTCTCTAACAGAGAATTAAAGAGAATCCTAGAACGGACAGTAAATACCCGTAGAAAGGATTGGGCACGGAGCTTGGATGATGCTCTGTGGGCTTACAGAACAGCATTCAAGACCCCTATAGGAACCTCTCCATACCAACTGGTGTATGGTAAGGCATGTCACCTACCCGTAGAACTGGAACATAAGGCCTACTGGGCAACCAGATTCCTAAACTTTGATGCCAAATTAGCAGGAGAAAAAAGATTGCTCCAGAAATATTAAAAATTGAAAACGAAATCAAAAACAGCAGAAGAAAAATCACACCCTGGAGGAAGCACCTGTCTGGCGTTCAACGCCAGAACAGAGCATGGTTCTGGCGCTGAATGCCCAGAACAAGCATGGTTCTGGCGTTCAACACCAGAAATGGCTAGTAAATGGGCGTTGAACGCCTAAAATGGGCACCAACCTGGCGCTGAACGCCCAGAGTTGTGTGCAAGGGCATTTTGCATGCCTAAATTGGTGCAGGGATGTAAATGCCTTGACACCTCAAGATCTGTGGACCTCACAGGATCATTTCAAGATCTGTGGACCCCATAGGATCCCCACCTTCCCTCCTCATAATTCTAGTTTTTTTTCCACATCTTCTTCTTTTGCTCGAGGGCAAGCAACATTCTAAGTTTGGTGTGGTAAAACAATTATGTGAAGGATCTATAGCTCAGTGGTAGAACATGTGGCTGCAAATCAAGAGATCCCTGAGATACCTCAGGGGATGCACTTCCCTCCACATAAGTATTGGAAGCAACTGAGGATAGAAATACCAAAAAATCACTAGGAATCAAGCCACAAAGGCAAGGAAGAGACATAAAAGAGCTCAAGAACATCATTG
>NC_029787.2:44810467-44819508 GCF_000816755.2 Arachis ipaensis | reverse complement strand
GCTCTGCTGTGTCTCAATGAATTAATGCAAGTATTCCTGTTTTCTATTCAAACATGCGTGTTCCTATCTAAGATATTCATTCACACTTCAACATGAATGTGATGAACGTGACAATCATCATCATTCCCCCACACTATAGTCAAGAGCCATTTCAGGGGGCATACCAAGATGATAGATATGATGGACCCCCATCATATGCATATGAACCTCCTCAAGGATGGATGGAGCCAAGAGGATCTAATCAACCCTTCAGGCAACAACACCCTCCAAGATATCATGGACAACGACCATTCTACAATGCATACCCAGCTGATAGATATAGTGGACAACCTTGTAACTACCAACAAGCCCCACCCCGTGTCTATAGACCATCCTCTCAACATAACCTCGAACCACCACACTCACAAGCTTCTCTTCACCATTCGCCACCGTATGATCCTTTCCTATCCCAGTTCCAATCCAATCACCCCCAAGCACCACCACTTCCCTATGTCTCATGTCCAAATCCATCACCCCGAGAATCAGAGGTTCGCCTCAAGGCAACAGTAAATAAACTTCAAACAACCATTCGACAACTGGAGCAAGCAGTAATTCAATTAGCTTCTAGACGCGCGAACATTCAAGGACCGACCGCAGCTCCATGTGGACAATCTAATGAAGAGCGTAGCATGAAGGAGACACTAGAAACTCCAGTGGACAAGACAGAGCATGAATTCGTACTAGAACAAGTAGAAGAAGCTGTCATTATACAAGAAGAAGAGTTGGTTGAAGATCTAGGAGACGCTGAACCTCCATGGGAATCCAGAGTTGAGGAGAACTCCGTCGAGGACGTTACAGTTGATGCTAAGGAGGATATTGCACAATCCCCAAGGCAAGTCGTTTATGAAGAACTAGACGGAATAATCCAGGACACAAATTCCCTTGATGATGATAGTCACAAGTCTAGCTCTCTTAGTAATGAACTTGCATCCGCAAGTGAATTCTCTGAGATCAAAGAATCTTCCCCAAGTAAATACGAAGATGACGCGGAGGTAGATTTCTCTCAACCTCCAATCTATGACTCAAGTGATGAGGAAGACATAGAAGACTTTGACCAGGATACAGATGCATTTGAAGAATTTTATGAAGAAGTGGAGGAATTCACAGAAGAGCACAAGGGAGTAGAACTTACAGAACCACCAGAAACACCTACCCCAAGGCCATTACCGCCCAATACAAGCTTCAAGTGGGTACAATCCTTAACCTTTAACTTTACTTTTTCACTTAAATATGGTTTGCTTGAAACAGATGGCCAGCTTAGAGCTCTCTGTGGCTTTAAGAATAAGAGGAAAATGGCTCGTGCTCAGAGCTGGTGTACAAGGTTCAATAAGGTTCCACGCTTCAACTTGAAGTGCACGGATTAGTATCATGTTCAATCGAATGGATCTCGGAAAATGTTTGGTCACTATGGTGAGAATCTACTTTCTAAACCGCCCGGATGGAAAAATATAGATCAAGATAGAGGCGGATTTAAAAACAAGGCTTGGGATCATGATTATATTTTGACATTCGTCACCCCGGGAGTCTGAGACTCTGTTTGAAGCTGCTCAGAAGCTTTACATGCCTAGTTTGGGACCCCGGAGGCTATTGGCATTCCAAGCATTGGTGAAGATTTCTGGATGAATTTAAGCATAAGCCGCCATAGCAGGAAGCTCTTCCAATGTCCAACTTAAGGACTTTAACTAAAAGTGCTAGGTGGGAGACAACCCACCATGGTATGATCGTTCCTTTTGTAATTTTAATTTTATTTAGTTTTGTTTATTTTTGAATTTTATTTTATTTTATTGAACCTGGAATCATGCATAGCATTCACATTAAGCACTGCATTCTGCATATTGCATTCTGCATTCTGCATAAAAAAAAGAGAGAAGGTGCGCGACGCGACCGCATCATCCATGTGATCGCGTCAATGGCGAAATACACTTCCCACGCGACCGCGTCCTCCACGCGGCCGTGTGACCTGAAAATCGGCGTAAGGATCTAACGTCCAGAAAGTTGGGCTGGAATCGTGCGGCCATTGTGCGTCTAGCACAAAATGGCCCACGCGATCGCATGCCCCATGCGATCGCGTCACTTGCACACAATCAATCCCACGCGACGCGATCGCGTCGTATGGATTGCACAAATCCCAAAAAGGAGATAGAGAGTTGGGCTGGAACGACGCTGGATTCGTGCGTTTAGCACAAATTCCATCGACGCGATCGCATGCCCCAGGCGATCGCGTCCTACCCCCTTTTATCCCTTCCATGCGATCGCGCGACCCACGCGATCGCGTCACCCCCCATTTCGCACCAGCCACGCGACCGCGTGCCCCACGCGACCGCGTGGATTCAAATTTATAACCCCCCAGGTCACGCGAAACCCTATTATCACGCCCCCCTGAACCCCCTCCCCTCCCTTCTCTCTTCTCCAATCCAACCACCACCACCCAGTCACCACCACCGCCACCGCCAGACGCCGCCGACCTCCCAGACGCCGCCGCCACTCTTCCCCCCTTCCTTCCTCCCCTTCTTTCTCCTTCTTTCTTCCTCTTTCCCCCCTCTCCGCCACTGCTCCTCCGCGCACCACCAACCACCGCCGCCGCCCGTCCCAGCCGCGCCCCCCCATCCACCAGCACCACCACCCCTTCCCCTATCCCCCCTATCCCCCATTACCCCTTTTTTCCTCCTGCCCCGAACAGCCGCACCGCCGTCCCCACCACCGCCAGCCACCGCGCCAAATGCCATCACCACCACTGCCAGCCACCTTTCTGCCCAATCTCATTCTACGGCCTTCCAGGTTCCGCAAAACGTCACCTTTTTATCTATCCGTAGTTAGTTCATATTTTTCTATTTATGTTCCTGTCTAGGCTAGTTAGATATGCATGCTGTAGTGGATTTTAGGTTGTTAGGTAGCCTAGGATGTGGTTAGTGGATTTAGGTCTGTTTATTTGCGCTGTTCATGTTTATTGCTTTATGTTTTTGCAATCCTGCTGCTGCTGTAATGTTAGTTCATATGCTGTACTCTCCTGTATATTGCTGCTCTTTACATTGATTTTTCATGATTATATTCCTTATATGTAACTGCAAGCTTTAATTTTAATTCATATGAACTATTTGATTGCTGTTTATTTTCCGGGACAGTCTAATTTTTAGCCAGAATGCTGCCCAAATTTCTGTAAAATATTTCCCTTCATGTCTTGGTTTTGGCATTTTCAACTGTACTTTCCTTATATTTCACCAAACCAATTCATGAATGCTTAGGCACGCATTCTTATTTTCTTTGATCTCCTGGTTCTAAATTGCAATTTCGATGTTTGATTCTATTTTTTGTTATTTCTATATCTATCTGAATCATCATCCACTTGTTTTTCTTGTTTGGTTTTGAGTTACTTATCGCTTCTAATTGTGAATGCTTGTTACTTAAACAAACTTATCCTTATGCCACTTACCTTAACCCATTTTTCACTAACTCACTAATTCTAATTTTCTGACACTCTTTTTCAATTCTAACAAGGGAAAAGGAAAGGCTACCACTGGCAAACGTAAAAGAGGAGAATCATCTTTGTCTATCATAGATCTCATGCATGATGCCTCCTGGCGGGAGAAAAACTTCACCCCGCAGGAGAAGGCTGACCAACTGCTTCCTGCCACTGATCCAATAAAATTTGCAAACCGATACTGTGAGCTCAAGTATCCGGTGTTTGCAACCTCCAGGAACCTATACCTGGAGAGAACTCTGAAAATCCCAGAAGAACTCCAGCAGTACATCTCTGACCAAATCAAACAAAGAGGCTGGTTCTTCCTGGAGAGACCTCTGACTGAGGTCAATGCATCTTAGGTCAGGGAATTCTACTGCAATTACTTCAAAACCTCCCTAGATGCAGTGAACCTCAGAGGAAAGCAGATTCTGGTTACTGAGGAGGTGATAGAAGATGTTCTGAAACTTCTGCCTAAGACTGATCAGACAGATGGTTATCAGAAAGCTGAGGAGGATATGCGCTATATGCGATTTGACTGGGATGCAGTAAAGGCGAGGATCGCCCTTGACCCGACAGTTCCTTGGATCATGGGTCAGAACACCACCATGCCCAAGGGGATCAAGCGGATTTACCTGAATGATGAGGCTCGGCTATGGCATCAGATATTCAGCAACTACATTATGCCGAGTACTCACGAGACTGAGATACCAGCTGCTATGATCACCCTCCTTTGGTGTGTGATGGAGGGTAAGGACCTGTACCTGTCACGCTTTATCCGGCACTATATGGCCAGAGTCCACGTCCGAGGCACTCTTCCCTTTCCCTATCTGGTTACACAGCTGGGCCGTCGAGCTGACGTGCCATGGGAGGATGCTGATGAGAGGCCACCTGCTGCAGAATGCAAGAAGTTTATCCCGCACAGCAGGAACTTTCTGGCCTTGGGCTACAGACCTCCTTTCCTGACTGCCACTGCTGAGACAGACACACCTTCTGCCGGCCCCTCTTCCTCCACAGCCACACCTGCCACCACCACTGCACCTCCATCTGCCCCAGAGCCCATCTATCATCTAGTGCACCACTTGTTTCGACGACTTGACCAGATGGAGCGTCGCAACAAGCGACGCTATGAGCACCTGAAGCTGATGATACGATCCGGCGACATCCCCTCCGAGCCTGACATACCATCCGAGGCATCTGAGGAGGAGGCGGATGCGCCCGAGGCAGAGACCATCCCACCTCAGGAGGCCGAGCAGGCAGGCACAGAGCAGGCCGCATCACAGCAGGTGGCTGAGCATCGTATTCAGGTTGTAGACCCCGAGATCCCCATTCAGACAGCCCCTCCTCTACAGCAGCCAGATCCTCAGCCCACCACCACAGAGACCCCAGCTACCATCCCTTCCAGTGATGATACCCCTTCATACCCTGCTTGAGTGAGCATCAGGGACGATGCTTCATTTTAAGTGTGGGGAGGTCGCCATCTCTGGCGTATTATCTTGGTGAACCACTACAGACTCTTTTTCTTTTATTTTGGATATTTTTTTGTATTTTCTCTCTATTTTTATTTTTATTTTCTGAGTATTTATACATTGCTACTTTTATGTATTTTTACTCTATTCCTGCATTCTGCATTTTTAGTTCATATTTTAGTTATTTAGTTTAGCTTGCAAATTCTAACTTAGTAGTTATAGAAATTGTGGATTAATTAGTATAGTTTACCCTTTTAGCATATGATAGCTTAGTTTAAATTGAAAATATAGAAAGGAAGTAAACTAGAGACTTTAACAGATTTAAAACAATCCACACACCTTGTATATATAGCATTACATGTTAGTTAGTTAACAACATCTCATCAAGGAGAAACATTAAAACCTTAAAGGCCACCCTAAATAATTTTTTTTATAAGAATAATGGGAATTTTTAACTAAACCTGCATAACATATATAAATGATATATGATGTTTGAGTTAGAGAACACACAGCCTGTGAGTCTTGAGCATTAATTGTATGGTTGCATTCAAACCATAACTTCATCCCTATGTGTTTCGCTTCTTTTTATTCTGATGATCTTTACTTTGTTTTAATCTATATGTCCAGTTGTAGAATATAGATACATACCAAGAAAGTGATTGAGGCCATTATTTGATTTTAACCCACTTGTCCCAAAAATAGCCTACCTTTTACATCATCTTTGTTAGCCCCCTTGAGCCTTTAAATCCCTTTTTTTTATTCTATAAACCATATTACTAGCCTTAAGCAGAAAAATAAATAAAAATCCTAAGTTGAATCCTTGGTTAGCTTAAGATAGAAAATCTTGTATAGTTTGAAATGTGAGAAACCTATTGGGAACATGGATGATAAAAACAAAAGGGTGCAGAGTTGAAAAGAACAAAAATAAATCAAAATGAGAATTTTTGGGAAGCATGCTCATGAGAAATCAAATTGAAAGAATTATCATGTGCATTTAAAAAAAAAAAAAGAGAGAGTTATTTATTTTTCAAGCATATGAATAAGGGGATACAAAAGAATTCCCCAAATACAAAAATAAAAGCAATGCACATGGGATAAAAATAAAAATTGAAACATGAGCATGTAACATCAAAAGTGAAAAAAGATGGGAAAACAGGTAAAGTAGTTTTGTTTTACTAAGTATGTATGTTAGGTGAGATCTTAGTCTAATTGAGGATTCACTTATTAGCTCACTTAGCCTTATACATATATCCTTACCTTTACCTTGGCCCCATTACAACCTTAATTAAAGACCTCATGATTTTTGGTATGACTATATTCTATAGTTGTTGATTGGTTAGATGAAGAACAAAGTTATAGAAAGTAAGAATAAAAAGAAGAATAGAGTGATTAACCCAATAAACACTGAGTGACTAGAGAGTAAACACAAAATCCAGTGAGGGTTCAATAACTCATCAACATATATCTATGCTTAATTTACTAATTATTTTACAAGTTTGTGAAATATTTTTCTTTCCCATCTCATTTGCAAAAGTGCTTTATTATTTAAGGGTTGGCTATGTATATATATGATTCCTTGAGAATGTGAATTAATTTAACTACATGTAAGCTTTATATATGAGTGAATAAATTAGAATTGCATGACTCATTTAGGTAGTTGCATTTAGAATAAGTTGCATTGCATAACATTCCACCACTTTAATCTTACCTTACTCTTTACCTTGGATTTAGCATGAGGACATGCTATTGTTTAAGTGTGGGGGGTTGATAAACCCATATTTTATGATATATTTTGTGCTTAGTTTGAGTGATTTATTCAACCCTTTACCCACTTATTCATATTAATTGCATGGTTTTACTTTTCCTTCCTTATTATGTGATGTATGTGAAAAACATGTTTCCTATGCTTTTAAATTAATTATTTTAATTACCTTTATTTCCATTCGATGCCGTGATTAGTGTGTTGAGTAGTTTCAGATCTTCTAAGGTAGGAATGACTTAAAGGATGGAAAAAAAACATACAAAAATGGAAGGAAAGCGCAAAACGGAGTTTCTGAAGAAACTGGCATCCACGCGGCCACATGACTAACGCGACTGCGCACCTTAAGCAGAACGAATATGACGCGGTCGCATGACTGACACGACCTTGTGGCAAGAAAAAGCTCTGAACGACGCGACCGCGTGACCTACGCGAACGCGTGACAGAGGGCACGCACCAGAAATTGTAGAAAACGCTCATAGCGAATTCTGAAGCCCTTTTTGGCCCAAATCCAAGTCTAGAAGGCATAGACCAGAGGTTATGAAGTGAGGGAATGCATCCATTCAAGAGAGATCGCCAATTTTTACTTTCCATGAATTAGATTTAGTTTGGAGAGAGGTTCTCTCCCCTCTCTTTAGGATTAGGATTTAGAATTAGGATTTTTATTCACTTTCAGGATTATCTCTTTTGATCAGATTCAATATTCCTTTTATTTACTTTTGCAAGCTACTTTATGAATCCTTTCATGTTACAGATTACTCTTTTATTAATGTTAATTGAGGTATTTCAGTTTAATATTGATTTCTTTTATTTATGATATTGTTGCTTTTACTCTGAAGACATCTTTATTCCAAATAGATTTATTTTTCTCCTTTTGGTCTTAGTTAAGAAATCAGTAACTCAGGAGTTATCAAACTCAAACGTGATTGATAATTGTTATCTTTGTTAATTGAATTGAACTTCCATAATCCCAATCTTTTCTTAGGAAATAAATAGGATTCGAAGATCAAACCAATTAATCCCTTGACCTTCCTTTATCTTAGTAAAGGTTAACAAAGTGGAATTAAGATTCAATTATTATCATCATTGATAAGGATAGCCGGGATAGGACCTCTAATTTCTCATACCTTGCCAAAAGTTTGCTTTACAGTTATTTATTTATTTTAATTGCCATTTAATTTACTTGTCATTAAATTATTCGTTCCTCATTCTTGAAACCCCAAATTTACAATCCCCATAACCAATAATAAGAACATACTTCTCTGCAGTTCCTTGAGAAGACGACCCGAGGTTAAATACTCGGTTATCAATTTTAAGGGTTTTGTTAGTTGTGACAACCAAAATGTTTGTAAGAAAGGTTGATTGCTTGGTTTAGTAACTATACTTGCAACGAGAGTTTACTATAACCTCTAAACCATCAATCGTCAGTTCTTTCAGTTCCATACAAAATTATAAAATGTATAGCATACTCAAAACATATCTAATCCGTATTAACTGTCATTGTTTATCAGTTACATTATGACAAGTCTAGTTATTAAAAAAGATTAAAATTAACTTAAATATACACAATATTATTTTATGCTTTTCACTTTTATTTTATTATCATAAAAAATCATACATATTATAAGAGAACCTCATCTTTTTACTAACGGTTCTTCCATTCAATGGTTTCTATAAAAAAAAGGCATAATAATATTGTATTTGGCAAGAATATATGGGATTTTGAAAGGTTGAAGCATAAGTTTAGTCCTTAACATATTCGTAGATGAAGTGCGGTGTAGATAAAAAGATAGCTAATAAAAAAGAATAAATTACCATTTGTATCCATGAAAGATACAAACGTTGATAAATATATCCATATAAGAATAAAACGACAATTGTACCTACGGAAGATAGCTTCCGTATGTTAAGAATACCCTAACGAACTAATTGTGTTACCAACGTCCGAGTACTCATGGCACACAGAAGCCATCTTCCGTAGTTATAATTGTCGTTTTATTCTTATATGGGTACATTTGTCAGCATCTGTATCTTTTATGGGTACAAATGGTAATTTATTCAATAAAAAAATAAATGGTTAAAGCTTTCTCAATACTAACCGTCGTAGTGTATGATAGGTGTTCTATAATTTTTTTGGATTTGATTATTTCTTTATTATTATATGTTGTTCTATTTAATTTATGCTAAAAAGACTTTGATAATCATCTTATCATAGTAGCGTAAAAGTTGTAAAAATTTATATTTACTTTGTATGCTCTTAAATCTCATGTCCTTGATGGATATTTGTGACTGAGTAATTATTAAAAGAAACAATTTA